>NC_134354.1:783715440-783719834 GCF_048569485.1 Anomaloglossus baeobatrachus | reverse complement strand
ATCCCTCTATCTATCTATCTATCTATCCCTCTATCTATCCCTCTATCTATCTATCCCTCTATCTATCTATCTATCTATCTATCTATCTATCTATCTATCTATCTCTATCTATCTATCTATCTATCTATCACTCTATCTATCTATCTATCTATCTATCCCTCTATCTATCTATCTATCTATCTATCTGTCACGCTCCCCGGGTCCTTGGCTCCCCTCCCCGGGTCCTCTGCTCCGCTCCCCGGGTCCTCAGCCCCGCTCCCCGGCTCACCTGCCACGCTCCCCGCTCTCCAGCCTCCGGTCCTCGTCCTTCCCAGGCCCCCTGGTCCCCGATCGCGGCGCCCGACGGCTTCCCAGGCCCTGGCCGGCTCCCCTGCGTCCTCTTCTCAGCCTCCTTCCCTGGCTTCTGGCACCCGGGCCGCGCGCATGCGCATTAGGGCGCGCGCGCGGTCACTGACCCTTTCTTAAAGGGCCAGCGTCCATTAACAGGTAATGAGGCTAATCAGGTACAGGGTATAAAGGGGTGTATTGTCCAAGGGGGCGGGGCCTGATCTTCGTGTTCCCTAAGCTAGGAGTCAGGTCTCCTGGTGTTTCAGTGCATGTACTCACCTATCTCTCTTTGTAGAGTCGTGCTTGCCTCGCCATCCAGTCTGCCGTATCCTGAACCCCGAACGCTGTCCATCTGCCATCCTGACAGTCCGCACCATCTCGGATCCCTGCGGTGACCCGTCATCTTGCTCCCAAGGTTCCGGACCCCGCCTGACATCATCTCGGCTTCCGAACCTGAGCTGCGTCACCCGGACTACCACCCGTAACTCCGTGGTCCCAGGGACTTCTCCGCTATTCCCGTGTGCAAGGGACTGTTCTGTTGTTTCTAGTGTTCCAGCTGCCGGACTCTTTCCTACCATCTAGGAGTTCGGTCCAGTGGATCCACCTCCTGGGCCTGCCCGTACACCTGGCCGTGACAGTAAGATCAGGCCATGGATCCCGCTGCAGCACTAGCGGCCTTGCAAGAGGAACTCCAACGCCAGCGTGAAGTCCAGACCCGCATGCTAAACTTCATGACTTCCGTGGACACCCGCCTGACCACGCTACAAGCGGCAGTCACGTCTACAACATCCCAAGCCGCCACTAGTCAAGCCACGTCCCCCGCTCCCGTGGCCGCTTCTTCGGATACTTCCAGACTGCGTTTGGCCTCACCACCCCGGTACGCCGGAGATCCCAAGACCTGCAGGGGGTTTATAAACCAATGCTCCCTCCACTTCACGCAGCTGCCACATCTGTTTGCCTCCGACCAAGCCAAGGTCGCCTTCATCATGTCTCACTTGGAGGGCGAGGCACTGGCGTGGATGAACCCGTTGTGGGAGAAGGAGGACCCTATGACCAAGGATCTTCAAGAGTTCCTGCAGGCCTTCCGCAGCACCTTTGACGAGCCGGGACGCGCCTCTGCGTCTGCTTCATCTCTCCTCCGCTTACGTCAAGGAACACTGACGGTGGGCCAATACGCCATCCGTTTCCGCACGTTGGCTTCTGAACTCGGGTGGAATAATGAGGCCCTAACAGCCGCCTTCTGGGAAGGACTCTCGAGTCGCATCAAAGATGAGTTGGCGGGTCGTGACGTGCCCTCCACCCTAGATGCCCTGATTGCCCTAGCAACTCGAGTGGACATTCGTTTTCAGGAGCGCTCCAAAGAGCTGTCTCGGGAGAGACGTCCGGTACGGCATTCCTCTCCTCCACAGAAGCCCTCCGTATCGCAGTCATCAACAGCTGGGATTCCCGTCCACGAGCCCATGCAGATCGACCGTGTACGGCAATCTGAACAACGTCGAGCAGAGCGGCTCGCCAAGGGCCTCTGCTTTTACTGCGGAGAGGACACTCACCTCCTACGCTCCTGTCCGGAAAGGCCGGGAAACTCCAAAGCCTAGGGTTGGTAGGAGAGGCCACCCTAGGTGCTGGGACTCTCTCAGACCCGGTTATGTGGACTGTGCAAGTGTCAACGGGAGAGACGCGCTTCACGGCTGAGGCATACCTCGACTCTGGAGCAGCAGGCAATTTCATCCAGCAGGCCACGGTGGACAAGTACCAGCTGCCTGTTACTCCACTCGAGAAGCCCCTAGTGATTGCCTCTGTGGATGGGAGACCCCTCTCTGACACCATCTCCTGGGTCACCAGACCGGTCGAACTGCGTATCGGTGCCCTGCACACCGAGAACATAACTCTCTACGTCCTTCCACACATGTCCCACCAGATCCTGCTGGGACTTCCCTGGTTGCGGACACACGAACCATCAGTCAGCTGGGGTACTGGCGAAATCACCCGCTGGGGTTCTGCTTGTCATGAGAAGTGTCTGAAGTCCATACAACCCATCCGACGACCTCCGGTTCCAGAGAACCTACCGGAACTGCCCTCGGCCTATTGGTCCTTCGCAGACGTTTTTGACAAGAAGGAGTCTGAGGTACTTCCGCCACACCGTCCCTACGATTGTGCCATCGACCTGCTCCCAGGAACAACACCGCCTCGAGGACGGATATATCCGTTGTCTCCGGCCGAAACCAGGGCCATGTCTACCTACATCACAGAGAGCCTGGCAAAAGGATTCATCCGGAGATCCTCCTCTCCTGCGGGAGCAGGCTTCTTCTTCGTGAAGAAGAAAGAGGGTGACCTACGCCCATGCATCGACTACCGGGGTCTGAATCAGATCACCGTCAAAAACAAATATCCTCTGCCGCTCATCCCCGAATTGTTCGATCGGCTCAGAGGAGCCCGTGTGTTCACCAAGCTGGATCTTCGGGGTGCCTACAACCTAGTTCGTATCCGCTCTGGGGACGAATGGAAGACCGCGTTTAATACTCGCGATGGGCACTATGAATACTGCGTGATGCCCTTCGGCCTGTGTAACGCACCAGCAGTCTTCCAAGAATTGGTGAACGACATATTCCGGGACCTCCTCTACGTCTGTGTCGTAGTTTATCTGGATGACATCCTTATCTTCTCTCCGGACCTCCAGACCCATAGAGAGAACGTACAGCTGGTTCTGCAAAGACTGAGGGAGAATCGTCTTTACGCCAAATATGAGAAGTGCGTCTTTGAGCAGTCTTCTCTCCCTTTCCTGGGATACATCATCTCGGGCACTGGACTGCAGATGGATCCAAAGAAGGTCTCCTCCATACTCAACTGGCCTCCTCCTTCTGGACTGAAGGCAATCCAACGGTTCCTGGGATTCGCCAACTACTACCGCCAGTTTATCCCTCGCTTCTCTGCCCTGACTGCTCCTCTCTCCGCTTTGACCAAAAAGGAGGCTAATCCAAAGGACTGGTCACCTGCGGCCGACGCCGCGTTTTGCTCCCTGAAGCGAGCATTTGCCTCCGCTCCTGTACTCCACCGTCCGGAGTTAAACCGCCAGTTCACCTTGGAAGTGGATGCCTCCTCCTCGGGAGCTGGAGCAGTGCTCATGCAGAAATCCTCCTCCGGCAAGATGGTGACTTGCGGTTTCTTCTCCAAGAGCTTCTCAGCGCCGGAACGTAATTACACCATCGGTGACCGAGAACTATTGGCGGTCAAACTGGCTCTGGAGGAGTGGCGCTACCTCCTGGAAGGAGCAGTGTACCCCGTGATTATCTACACGGACCACAAGAACCTGGAATACCTGCGGTCCGCCCAGCGACTGAACCCACGGCAAGCCAGGTGGTCCTTATTCTTTGCCAGGTTTGACTTCCAGCTCCATTTCAGACCCGCGGACAAGAATGTACGCGCTGATGCCTTGTCTAGGTCTTTCGTGCCCATGGAGCAGGAGGAAGAGACTACCCAACCTATCATCCCTCCTAGCAAGATTATTCCGGTGGCCCCTGTCACTCTGGCCCAGATACCGCCCGGAAAGACCTACGTCTCTGAAACTGACAGGCAAAAAGTGTTACACTGGGGTCATGCCTCCAAAACAGCCGGTCATGCAGGCCAGAAGAGAACATGGGGTGCGATTGTACGCCATTACTGGTGGCCATCCCTTCGCACGGACGTCGCTGCTTATGTCTCTGCCTGCTCCTCTTGTGCCAGGAACAAGACGCCCAAACACCTGCCCTATGGCCGTCTTCTGCCTCTGCCTATACCCTCAGTTCCGTGGCAACACATAGCGATGGATTTTATTACGGACTTGCCATTATCCTCTGGACACACAGTCATATGGGTCGTGGTGGACCGGTTCTCCAAAATGGCTCACTTCGTCCCTATGGCCGGACTGCCCTCTGCTCAGGAACTCGCGGAAGCCTATATACATCACATCTTCCGCTTGCATGGCTTTCCATCCCACATCGTGTCCGACAGAGGAACTCAGTTCACCTCCCGCTTCTGGAGGGCGCTCTGCAAGCATCTGGGAGTAACTCTGGACTTTTCTTCTGCTTACC
>NC_134354.1:783705440-783710440 GCF_048569485.1 Anomaloglossus baeobatrachus | reverse complement strand
GCTGCCACATCTGTTTGCCTCCGACCAAGCCAAGGTCGCCTTCATCATGTCTCACTTGGAGGGCGAGGCACTGGCGTGGATGAACCCGTTGTGGGAGAAGGAGGACCCTATGACCAAGGATCTTCAAGAGTTCCTGCAGGCCTTCCGCAGCACCTTTGACGAGCCGGGACGCGCCTCTGCGTCTGCTTCATCTCTCCTCCGCTTACGTCAAGGAACACTGACGGTGGGCCAATACGCCATCCGTTTCCGCACGTTGGCTTCTGAACTCGGGTGGAATAATGAGGCCCTAACAGCCGCCTTCTGGGAAGGACTCTCGAGTCGCATCAAAGATGAGTTGGCGGGTCGTGACGTGCCCTCCACCCTAGATGCCCTGATTGCCCTAGCAACTCGAGTGGACATTCGTTTTCAGGAGCGCTCCAAAGAGCTGTCTCGGGAGAGACGTCCGGTACGGCATTCCTCTCCTCCACAGAAGCCCTCCGTATCGCAGTCATCAACAGCTGGGATTCCCGTCCACGAGCCCATGCAGATCGACCGTGTACGGCAATCTGAACAACGTCGAGCAGAGCGGCTCGCCAAGGGCCTCTGCTTTTACTGCGGAGAGGACACTCACCTCCTACGCTCCTGTCCGGAAAGGCCGGGAAACTCCAAAGCCTAGGGTTGGTAGGAGAGGCCACCCTAGGTGCTGGGACTCTCTCAGACCCGGTTATGTGGACTGTGCAAGTGTCAACGGGAGAGACGCGCTTCACGGCTGAGGCATACCTCGACTCTGGAGCAGCAGGCAATTTCATCCAGCAGGCCACGGTGGACAAGTACCAGCTGCCTGTTACTCCACTCGAGAAGCCCCTAGTGATTGCCTCTGTGGATGGGAGACCCCTCTCTGACACCATCTCCTGGGTCACCAGACCGGTCGAACTGCGTATCGGTGCCCTGCACACCGAGAACATAACTCTCTACGTCCTTCCACACATGTCCCACCAGATCCTGCTGGGACTTCCCTGGTTGCGGACACACGAACCATCAGTCAGCTGGGGTACTGGCGAAATCACCCGCTGGGGTTCTGCTTGTCATGAGAAGTGTCTGAAGTCCATACAACCCATCCGACGACCTCCGGTTCCAGAGAACCTACCGGAACTGCCCTCGGCCTATTGGTCCTTCGCAGACGTTTTTGACAAGAAGGAGTCTGAGGTACTTCCGCCACACCGTCCCTACGATTGTGCCATCGACCTGCTCCCAGGAACAACACCGCCTCGAGGACGGATATATCCGTTGTCTCCGGCCGAAACCAGGGCCATGTCTACCTACATCACAGAGAGCCTGGCAAAAGGATTCATCCGGAGATCCTCCTCTCCTGCGGGAGCAGGCTTCTTCTTCGTGAAGAAGAAAGAGGGTGACCTACGCCCATGCATCGACTACCGGGGTCTGAATCAGATCACCGTCAAAAACAAATATCCTCTGCCGCTCATCCCCGAATTGTTCGATCGGCTCAGAGGAGCCCGTGTGTTCACCAAGCTGGATCTTCGGGGTGCCTACAACCTAGTTCGTATCCGCTCTGGGGACGAATGGAAGACCGCGTTTAATACTCGCGATGGGCACTATGAATACTGCGTGATGCCCTTCGGCCTGTGTAACGCACCAGCAGTCTTCCAAGAATTGGTGAACGACATATTCCGGGACCTCCTCTACGTCTGTGTCGTAGTTTATCTGGATGACATCCTTATCTTCTCTCCGGACCTCCAGACCCATAGAGAGAACGTACAGCTGGTTCTGCAAAGACTGAGGGAGAATCGTCTTTACGCCAAATATGAGAAGTGCGTCTTTGAGCAGTCTTCTCTCCCTTTCCTGGGATACATCATCTCGGGCACTGGACTGCAGATGGATCCAAAGAAGGTCTCCTCCATACTCAACTGGCCTCCTCCTTCTGGACTGAAGGCAATCCAACGGTTCCTGGGATTCGCCAACTACTACCGCCAGTTTATCCCTCGCTTCTCTGCCCTGACTGCTCCTCTCTCCGCTTTGACCAAAAAGGAGGCTAATCCAAAGGACTGGTCACCTGCGGCCGACGCCGCGTTTTGCTCCCTGAAGCGAGCATTTGCCTCCGCTCCTGTACTCCACCGTCCGGAGTTAAACCGCCAGTTCACCTTGGAAGTGGATGCCTCCTCCTCGGGAGCTGGAGCAGTGCTCATGCAGAAATCCTCCTCCGGCAAGATGGTGACTTGCGGTTTCTTCTCCAAGAGCTTCTCAGCGCCGGAACGTAATTACACCATCGGTGACCGAGAACTATTGGCGGTCAAACTGGCTCTGGAGGAGTGGCGCTACCTCCTGGAAGGAGCAGTGTACCCCGTGATTATCTACACGGACCACAAGAACCTGGAATACCTGCGGTCCGCCCAGCGACTGAACCCACGGCAAGCCAGGTGGTCCTTATTCTTTGCCAGGTTTGACTTCCAGCTCCATTTCAGACCCGCGGACAAGAATGTACGCGCTGATGCCTTGTCTAGGTCTTTCGTGCCCATGGAGCAGGAGGAAGAGACTACCCAACCTATCATCCCTCCTAGCAAGATTATTCCGGTGGCCCCTGTCACTCTGGCCCAGATACCGCCCGGAAAGACCTACGTCTCTGAAACTGACAGGCAAAAAGTGTTACACTGGGGTCATGCCTCCAAAACAGCCGGTCATGCAGGCCAGAAGAGAACATGGGGTGCGATTGTACGCCATTACTGGTGGCCATCCCTTCGCACGGACGTCGCTGCTTATGTCTCTGCCTGCTCCTCTTGTGCCAGGAACAAGACGCCCAAACACCTGCCCTATGGCCGTCTTCTGCCTCTGCCTATACCCTCAGTTCCGTGGCAACACATAGCGATGGATTTTATTACGGACTTGCCATTATCCTCTGGACACACAGTCATATGGGTCGTGGTGGACCGGTTCTCCAAAATGGCTCACTTCGTCCCTATGGCCGGACTGCCCTCTGCTCAGGAACTCGCGGAAGCCTATATACATCACATCTTCCGCTTGCATGGCTTTCCATCCCACATCGTGTCCGACAGAGGAACTCAGTTCACCTCCCGCTTCTGGAGGGCGCTCTGCAAGCATCTGGGAGTAACTCTGGACTTTTCTTCTGCTTACCATCCTCAGTCTAATGGCCAAGTGGAGAGGGTCAATCAAATCTTGACCTCTTTTCTACGTCACTATGTCAACGCCCATCACGACGACTGGTCCACGCTTCTGCCTTGGGCTGAATTCTCACATAACCACCATATCAGTGAGTCGTCCTCCACATCTCCCTTCCATGTCGTTTACGGACTTCAGCCCTCCGTTCCATTGCCTATATCCCCTTCTTCGGATGTCCCTGCGGCTGATACTGTAGCCCGTGACTTCGCTACCATTTGGGACTCTGTCAAGGCGTCCCTTGGACGCGCTTCCCAGCGGATGAAGAAACACGCTGACAAGAGGCGTCTGGACCCTCCGTGTTTCTCTCCTGGTGACCTGGTCTGGCTTGCTTCCCAGTACATCCGATTGAAGATACCTTCCTACAAGCTGGGTCCTCGCTACATCGGGCCGTTTAAGGTCCTCAGCAAGATCAATGAGGTCTCCTACAAGCTGCAGCTCCCGGCCACGATGAGGATACCCAACTCGTTCCACGTCTCCCTGCTCAAGCCGGTTGTCCTTGGTCCCTTCTCCGCTGCTGCCAGTTCGGCTCCTCCACCTATTGCCGATGACGACATCTATGCGGTAAGGGATATCGTGGCCATGAAGACCGTACGAGGTCGACAGTTCTTCCTGGTGGACTGGGAAGGGTATGGTCCTGAGGATAGGTCCTGGGAGCCCAGGGAGAACGTGGGCACTCCTCTGATCCGTGCCTTCATGTCCCGGTTGCGGGGAGGGGGGCGTGGGGGGGGGGGGGTACTGTCACGCTCCCCGGGTCCTTGGCTCCCCTCCCCGGGTCCTCTGCTCCGCTCCCCGGGTCCTCAGCCCCGCTCCCCGGCTCACCTGCCACGCTCCCCGCTCTCCAGCCTCCGGTCCTCGTCCTTCCCAGGCCCCCTGGTCCCCGATCGCGGCGCCCGACGGCTTCCCAGGCCCTGGCCGGCTCCCCTGCGTCCTCTTCTCAGCCTCCTTCCCTGGCTTCTGGCACCCGGGCCGCGCGCATGCGCATTAGGGCGCGCGCGCGGTCACTGACCCTTTCTTAAAGGGCCAGCGTCCATTAACAGGTAATGAGGCTAATCAGGTACAGGGTATAAAGGGGTGTATTGTCCAAGGGGGCGGGGCCTGATCTTCGTGTTCCCTAAGCTAGGAGTCAGGTCTCCTGGTGTTTCAGTGCATGTACTCACCTATCTCTCTTTGTAGAGTCGTGCTTGCCTCGCCATCCAGTCTGCCGTATCCTGAACCCCGAACGCTGTCCATCTGCCATCCTGACAGTCCGCACCATCTCGGATCCCTGCGGTGACCCGTCATCTTGCTCCCAAGGTTCCGGACCCCGCCTGACATCATCTCGGCTTCCGAACCTGAGCTGCGTCACCCGGACTACCACCCGTAACTCCGTGGTCCCAGGGACTTCTCCGCTATTCCCGTGTGCAAGGACTGTTCTGTTGTTTCTAGTGTTCCAGCTGCCGGACTCTTTACTACCATCTAGGAGTTCGGTCCAGTGGATCCACCTCCTGGGCCTGCCCGTACACCTGGCCGTGACACTATCCCTCTATCTATCTATCTATCTATCTATCTATCTATCTATCTATCTATCTATCTATCCCTCTATCTTTCCCTCTATCTATCTATCTATCTATCTATCTATCTATCTATCTATATATCCCTCTATCTATCCCTCTATCTATCTATCTATTTATCTATCTATCTATCTATCCCTCTATCTATCTATCTATCTATCTATCTATCTATCTATCTGTCTATCTATCCCTCTATCTATCTATCTATCTATCCCTCTATCTATCTATCTATCTATCTATCTATCTATCTATCTATCTATCTATCTATCTATCCCTCCA
>NC_134354.1:783622940-783697940 GCF_048569485.1 Anomaloglossus baeobatrachus | reverse complement strand
TGGCATTCGCTCACATACTGCGCTGCTATCTCCACTGCGCTCTCTTCTTCCCCCAGCAGGATATATATTTTCTCTTCCTCCTTCATGGAGCTGAAATCCGGGAAGAGATGGGAGAGTCTCCTGAAGTGAGTGTCCCTCACTGCTGAGTACTTGGTGCAGTGTAGCAGGAAGTGGGTTTCATCCTCCACGGCCTCCTGGTCACAGTGTTGGCACAGTCTGTCCTCCCTGGGCTTGTAGCTCTGCTTGTGATGTGAAGCCCCGCAGGTGTTGTGTCGGTGCATACCTTCAGGGACTCCACGTAGCTGGTGCTGGTCACAGGTAGGGAATCTTCGGTTTTGATCGTGACGCCACTCTCAGTATTGCGGTCAGTGGGGACCGCCACTGCAGGTTAGGGGTGCCTGGGGCTGATGATATGTGCAGTCAGATGTAGTAGCCTCCTGAGAGTGAGGCAAGCCCCAGGGCCCGGTGTAGATGCGTAGTACTACAAGTCGCAGAATGACCACACAGGCAGAGTGTCTTTCAGGGTTTTTACTCACATTTGATGGCAGGGTGAGTAACCCGGGCGTAGCTGGGACGAACCAGGTGGAACCAGGTATCCTTCAGGCTGACTTTATGAGGGTGACTACTGACTCGCCTTCCTTAGCCCTTGGTGGTTTGGGGTAACCCCGACTTTGAGTCCCTATGGGGGTCACCCAGGGAAGATGCTCCAAGCCTCTCTCCCCTTCTTGTTTTGCCGTGTGCTTGTTCCCCGGACCAGGCCACTCCAGCCTCTTGCCTCCTATGACCTATGGGCCCTAACTTGTGGTTACGTGGCTGCGGCTTTTGTAGTGTTGTGGTGTGGGCTTTAAGAGCCCCACACCGGCAGGTTTAGCAGAAGAAAGTTGAATCTATCCCCGCTTCGGGATCTGCCGCCCGGTTGGGCCTGGTGCTCTCTAGCAGTCTCCTTACTTCCCACTCCGTTGCACTCCCTAGCTGAAGCTGGCTTTCAGGCAGCACTCCTAGTTGACCGTTCTCCCCCGTCAATAGCCACTGCGCGGACGCTGTCAGATTGCACAGCTCCAGGGATCTGCTCCTCACTTGAGCTCCCTGGACTCTACACTGAACTGGCTCACTGCCCCTCCTCTCCTGTTCTTGCCTACGCCACCTAGCAACCAGACTCTCTTACCACACCCCTTGAGAGGAGATGGAGGCTCTACCCCCTCCACTATTCCAGTGAAGGTGAAGGCTTGCCCCCTCCTGGGATCCCCAGGGGTCCTCTCATGGGTACATGTGTGAGACCTGGTCACTATGCGCCTGTGTTCCACACCCCTGTCAGCCATCTGGATTACCTGTATTGTACTGTCCCCAGCATGGGTGCAGTACTCAGTGGTGCCTGACCAGGTCAGGGGCGCCACATTCCCCCTTAGTTATCACCAGCACGTCCTCGGGCTGCAAGACAACATTTTAAAATGCATAAAACATTAAAACATGGTAAAACATTTTAAGATCACCAGTTATCGTACATCACCACCCTCCACCCACAAGTCCGTTAACCCACCCAAAACCCTCTCAGGAGGCAGGTCACCGGTCCTGTTGGTAACCAGGTCTGGGCCATCCGTTTCCCCAGACCTTTCCTCCAATCTTCCTCTCCCGTTGGCCGCGGCTTCAGCCACTTCTGGCAGGATGTAGAGGCGGCTTTCATGGGCTGGTGGTTTCAGGGTATACCTGGCCTGGTGGATCCGCGCCTTCAGCCTCTTCTGGCAGGATGCAGAGGCGGCCTCCACAGTTGGTGCTGACCAGGTACCCTCTTTGTGGTGGTGAGCCAAGGCCCCATAAACAGGCGTGCTCTCTGGTCGCAGGTGAGCCAAGGCCCTTTTCTACGGACGGGCCCCCCTGGTTGCAGACGAGCCAAGCCCCTAAACAGGCTGGCCCTGGTGGTGGTGCCACTGGTGTAACTATTTACACTGCGAGAGTTTGTGGCTATAGCAAGTTCATAGCCTTAAGGTTTATGGTTTTCTCACAATAGTTTTTGTGGGCACATTGCTTAAACGTTGCAAACAAAACTTGTCAAAACTTCAACTGGTAACTTGCTGTATTTCTTTACTTCTCTCTACTCTACTCCTCCATTTCACCAGGGCGTGGGCATGTAGGGCACCGGCACCTGTGACTTTCTTGCTCTCCGTCGTCGTCCGTGGTTGTTTCATCTGTAGGATCTTTGTCTGTGGTTGTTTCATCTGTAGGTTCTTTATCTTTCCTTTCTTGGTCTTCGTCTGTTTCTACATCTGGTTCTTTATCTCTGTCTTTTCTTTCTTGTCTTTCTTGTCTTTCTTGTCTTTCCTGTAGCATGGGATGGCTGTAAGGTTTGCTGGGACATAGCGCTACGTCCAGGGCATACAATCCCCTTTCGCCCTGATGCATGGTGAACTGAACTGAGTCTCCCATCTTTAGATTTCTGCCAGGGTGTCCTCTAGGCAGATGAGCGCTTACATCTCTCCTGTTAACAAATATCCCCTCCTTGATGCCAGGGGCTACAATGAATCCATAACCACTTCTCAGATTGAAATCTTCCACTACGCCATAACACAGGGGTCCTCTGGCCTGGGCTTTGGACCTTCTTAGGCACCTTTTCTCCTCCAGGTCTCTGACCGTGACTTCTCTCTGCTCTGGGGATTGTGGTGCTGGAGCAACCTGTGTTCTGCTGCGCCGTGTCTTGCGGGCTGGATTCATGCCTGTGGGCTCCCAGGTGAGGTCTTTGGGTTGATCTTCATCTGCTGACGGTGTCAAGTCTTCCTCCTCCCAGCGGGAATAGGGCAGCATCTCTGGCTCTGGGTAGGGGTCTGCTGCGGTTGGCGTCGGAGTCAGCCCTTCTGCTTCCTGGCCTCCTCTCCCCCTTAGTTCTTCTTGGCACTCCGTCGGTGGCAGCGCCGGGGAGGGATGCTCTTCGGCAGGCCCAGGTGGGGGACTCTTTGGCGCGGCTGCAGGGATTGCCTGAATCTCCTTGGAGGTGCGTGGAGGGCGCAGGTACAGATCCACCAACCACTGGGGGAACTTGGCCTCCATGTCAGCCTTCAGCCGCCAGTAGTCGGGCTCCTCTCCTATCATGGGCTTCCTGTCAGGGACCTCCGTGGACTGGGGAGCGGCGTCAGCTCTGGCCTTGCAGGCCGGGGTAAATGGTACGTCTGTCTTGTCTTGGCGGGCCGCGCCTTGTATGGCGGCGGCCTGGTCTTGGCGAGCCGCGCCCTGTATGGCGGCGGCCTGAATTGGCGTTTCTGTCGCGGCCGGTTCCTGGCGGGCCGGACTGGACACTGCAGCCGCGGTCTCACTTGGCGTCGCAGCCTCGATGGGGTCCGTGCAGGCTGAGCCGGGCGTCGCTGCAGTGATCGGAGCTTGGCGGGCCGCACCCGGCGGGGCTGCGGCCTGGTTCAGCATATCACTTGCGGCGCGGACGAGCGTCGCTGCTGCGTTGGGGTCTTGGCGGACCGGGTTCAGCAGGGTGGCAGCCTGGGTCAGCGTCACACCTGCAGCACGGATGAGCACTGCCGTGGTGGTCGGAGCCCTGCGGGACAGGCGGGGCATCGCTGCAGCGGCCTGGGCTTGGCGGGCCGCACCTAGCGTGGCTGCGGCCTCACTCAGCGTCGCCGCACCGGGCGCCTCCTCTGGGACCGCGGTCGTAGCAGCTAGGGTCGGGGCTCTTGTTCTAGCCGGGGCAACACCGGACTCACCCATCGGGGTCTGAATCGTCGTCGCCGCTCGATCCGGCAGGCTCCGCGCGGCTCTCTCCTCATAGGTCCGGACCGCTGCAGCCTTCTCTAGAAGCTCCTTGCGTTCCTCATAGAGCCGTCGCATAATCCTGGCCTCCAGCTGATCACAGAAGAGGGCAAGCTCCCGGCACCACCAGGCAGCAGAGCCTGGTTCTGGGTATCCGCGTCTGGATTCCATTTCTGCTCTCCGCAGCAGCAGGTTTGTGGCTTCCCTTCTCTCTCGCCGTTTCTGGACGCTTCCGCTCTCATAGCCGGCAAGGTCAGACCTCTGCAGGGGATCTCTGGGTAGCCACACCTCTTCGTGGGCGGTAACTTCTTCCAGCGCGAGCTGCTGTTGTTTTTCAGCGCGCTTTTCATGGTGGCAATATGGCGGCGCTTCCAATTTTTCAAGCGGACCGCCCAGGCACATGGTCACCTGTCTGAACAGGTCTAGTCCTTATCCTGTTCGTGACGCCAGATGTGAAGCCCCGCAGGTGTTGTGTCGGTGCATACCTTCAGGGACTCCACGTAGCTGGTGCTGGTCACAGGTAGGGAATCTTCGGTTTTGATCGTGACGCCACTCTCAGTATTGCGGTCAGTGGGGACCGCCACTGCAGGTTAGGGGTGCCTGGGGCTGATGATATGTGCAGTCAGATGTAGTAGCCTCCTGAGAGTGAGGCAAGCCCCAGGGCCCGGTGTAGATGCGTAGTACTACAAGTCGCAGAATGACCACACAGGCAGAGTGTCTTTCAGGGTTTTTACTCACATTTGATGGCAGGGTGAGTAACCCGGGCGTAGCTGGGACGAACCAGGTGGAACCAGGTATCCTTCAGGCTGACTTTATGAGGGTGACTACTGACTCGCCTTCCTTAGCCCTTGGTGGTTTGGGGTAACCCCGACTTTGAGTCCCTATGGGGGTCACCCAGGGAAGATGCTCCAAGCCTCTCTCCCCTTCTTGTTTTGCCGTGTGCTTGTTCCCCGGACCAGGCCACTCCAGCCTCTTGCCTCCTATGACCTATGGGCCCTAACTTGTGGTTACGTGGCTGCGGCTTTTGTAGTGTTGTGGTGTGGGCTTTAAGAGCCCCACACCGGCAGGTTTAGCAGAAGAAAGTTGAATCTATCCCCGCTTCGGGATCTGCCGCCCGGTTGGGCCTGGTGCTCTCTAGCAGTCTCCTTACTTCCCACTCCGTTGCACTCCCTAGCTGAAGCTGGCTTTCAGGCAGCACTCCTAGTTGACCGTTCTCCCCCGTCAATAGCCACTGCGCGGACGCTGTCAGATTGCACAGCTCCAGGGATCTGCTCCTCACTTGAGCTCCCTGGACTCTACACTGAACTGGCTCACTGCCCCTCCTCTCCTGTTCTTGCCTACGCCACCTAGCAACCAGACTCTCTTACCACACCCCTTGAGAGGAGATGGAGGCTCTACCCCCTCCACTATTCCAGTGAAGGTGAAGGCTTGCCCCCTCCTGGGATCCCCAGGGGTCCTCTCATGGGTACATGTGTGAGACCTGGTCACTATGCGCCTGTGTTCCACACCCCTGTCAGCCATCTGGATTACCTGTATTGTACTGTCCCCAGCATGGGTGCAGTACTCAGTGGTGCCTGACCAGGTCAGGGGCGCCACAGTGACGTCCGGATTCGATGGCTAGACTGTGGGCACTGAGTCTATATCGGCTCAGGGTCCTGCGGTCTCTGGGGTCCGGGAGTTTCTCCAGATATGGGGCCAGTCTGTAGTCTCTCTGTAGTCTCTGGTACGTGGTCAGTTTCTGTGAGGTGTTGATGTCGGTCCTCCAGTCACTGACATACCTCTCCTGGCCCTCGTCTACCATCTTCCTGATTCTGGTTCTTGTCAGGCTGCTGTGATTGGTTATTTTGTCCAGTTGGGTTTGGGAGGGCTGTGCCCGGGGTCCTGGTTCATCTGGCCCACGTGTATATATCAGAGCTTTGTGGTGATGGGAGCTTGGATTGCTCCTCTGTAGGTGAGCCTGAAATGATAGTGACCTCTTCAGAGCTGCTAGGTGTAGAGGGAATCTGCCCAGCTCAGCTCGACAGGCGCTGTTGGAGGTGCTTCGATGGACCTGGAGAAGGTGCTTACAGAATTCCAGGTGGAATATTTCTGTTGGGCTGGAATCCCACCTTGACCAATCTGGGTAAGTGTGAGGGCCCCAGACTTCGCTGCCGTACAGGAGGATTGGGGCAATGATGGAATCGAAGATTTTTAGCCAGACCCTCACTGGTGGCTTCAGATGATACAATGTCCTTCGGATGGCATAAAAGGTTTTGCAGGCCTTGTTTTTCAGGGTCTCTATGGCTTGTTTGAAGCTCCCTGACTGGTGAATTTCCAGGCCCAAGTAGGTGTATTTGTCTGTTCCTGTTAGAGTGTAGCCGTTTAGGACAAATGAAGGATGCTGGTCAAATCTTCTTTTTCTCTTCTGGAACACCATGATGTTGGTTTTCTTTAGATTGATCGGTAGTGCCCATGTGGAGCTGAATTTCTCCAAGATTTGTAGGTTGTCTTGGAGACCTTTCTCGGTTGGTGACATCAGCAGTAGGTCATCTGCATAGAGCAAGAATTTCACCTGGGCATCATGGAGTGTGAGACCTGGAGCAGGTGAAGATTCTAGAGCAGTAGCCAGCTCATTGATGTAAATATTGAAGAGCGTTGGACTTAGGCTGCAGCCCTGTCTGACTCCTCGGCTCTGCTGGAAATAAGCCGTTCTTCTACCGTTCACACTCACGCTGCAGAGGTTCTCGGTGTAGGAGCTTTTGATGACATCATAGGTCTTTCCTCCTATTCCGCTTTCCAGCATTTTTAAGAACAAGCCCGGGTGCCACACTGAGTCAAAGGCCTTTTTAAAGTCTACAAAGCAGGCGTATATCTTCCCATGCTTTGTATTGTGGACGTGGCTCTGAATGAGACTGTGCAGGGTGTAGATGTGGTCCGTGGTGCGGTGGTTTGGCACGAACCCTGCTTGGCTTTTGCTCAAGGCATTGTGCTCGGTAAGGAAACTGATGATCCTTTTGTTTAGGATGCTGTTGAACAGTTTTCCCAAGTTACTGCTGACACATATGCCTCTGTAGTTGGCAGGGTCATACCTGTCCCCACTCTTGTGGATCGGTGTAATGAGTCCTTGGTTCCAGGTACGAGGGAAGTAACCAGCACTCAGCACAATGTTGAACAGTTTAACCATTGCAGCTTGAATTTCTGGTGGGCTGTACTTCAACATCTCTGGGGGGATTCCATCCAGACCACTAGATTTTTTACACTTTATGGAAGTGATTTTCTCTGCAACTTCCTGTAATGTAATTGGTGTGTCCAGTGGGTTTTGGAAGTTTTTGATTTTCTCTTCCATTGCCTTTAGTTTTGATGTTATGTTTTCCTGCTCTTGGCTTAGTCCTTCTTTTGGGATGTCTTTGTAGAGGTCTCTGAAGTACTGGAGCCAGATGTTGCCATTTTGGATATGGGTGTCATTCTTTTTCTTGCTCTTTGTGTCCATGTGGTTCCATATTTCCCAGAAGGAGTTGTCTTGGAGGGCGTCTTGGAGTTGGCTAAGTTTGGTAGAGATGTAGCTCTGCTTCTTCCTCCTGAGGATGGTTTTGTACTGCTTTTGTATGGTGTCATAGGCTTCCCTCAGGTCTGGGTTGTTGGGGTCTCTGTGTTTATTGTTTGAGGCTGTTCTCAGGGTCTTTCGAACGGCTTCACACTCTTTGTCAAACCAACCATTGATCTGCTTTTCTTTTGGCCTCTTGTAGTTGACTTGTTTGAGGTCGGACAATTTGGCCATGGTGTGGAATATTTTGTTGAGGTCTTTTGCAGCTTGATTCACTCCTTCTGGGTTTGACTTATACTTGTAGCTGTAGAAGTTGTGGAGCATCTCCTGTAATTCCGGTCTGTTGGGAGCCTCTTTATATTTTATTTCTGACGTCTTGGACCATTTATAGGATGGAGGTCGCTTGTAGAGGCTGCTCTGCTGTGGCTTTTGTGTGGATGGTTTCTCTGTAGATTTTATGTACAGGAGAAGTTGGCTGTGGTCTGACAGGTGCGTTTGTGGGGTGACTATGAAGGCGCTAATATTTGCCGGGTCCATATCTGTAATGGCGTAGTCTACTACACTCCTTCCTACATGGGAGTTTAGTGTGTATCTTCCCAGTGAGTCTCCCTTTGTACGTCCATTAAGAATATGAAGACCTAAACTTTTACATAAGTTCAGGAGCTTTTTGCCACTTTTGTTGACTGTACTGTCATAGCTGTTTCTCTCTGAGTGTTCTGAGTCGTGACTGTCATTCTCTGCCCCAAATATGTAGATGTTTCCATCTGTGGTCAGAAAGTCTTTTTCTCTCCCTGTTCTTGCATTGAGGTCTCCAAAGATGAGAACTTTGCCCAGGACCTGATAATGGGTGGCTTCTTCTTGTAAGATCTCAAAGCTGTCTGGATTGAAGTAGGGGGACTCTGGCGGTGGTATATAGGTGGTGCAGAGGTAGACATCGGACTGAGAGGTGAGGATGGAGCTGCTGATTCTGATCCATATGTGGCTGCCTCCTCTCTTCACTGGTGTGATGTACTGGTGGAGCTCTTCTTTATACCAGATCAGTATTCCTCCTGAGCAGCGGCCCTGTTTGGTGTTTTTATTTTTAAGGGCAGGGACAGAGATTTCCCTGTATCCGATTGGCACCGGAGATTCGTTTTCAGCTCTGGTCCATGTTTCCAGGAGGATCTGAATGTCTATATTTTTCAGTCTTTGAATAAAGTCGGGGTCATTTGTTTTACATCCAAAGGCCGAGGTGCTCAGGCCTTGGATGTTCCAGCTGCTGATTGTGAATGAGGTCATTTTTTTTTTTTTTCTATTATACCTCATGTGTATATACCTTGTAATGAGTGCGGCTGTGTAAGACACTCTGGATTTACGACTGGTTTATAGGTGTGTTAGTTTCCTGCACAATGTGCTGAGCAGGGTTCTAATCTCTTCCATATCTCTGCCCTGCATGTCTCTGTGTGGGGCTGATGGTCCCCTCCATGGTGGTCTCCTCCTCTGATGGCCCGATGTTGGGTGAAGGGCTTTGTTTCTGGCCTCCTGTGATGAAATTGGGGTTTCCTGTCTTTTTATTGTTGGGGGTCTTTCCATGGGTTTGTTGTTGTTGTTGAGTCCAGGCATGGGGTCTCTGTTTAGTATAATGTCCTTCAGCTCTTTGGCCAGTAGGCTGACCCCTTGTTTGTTTAGGTGCTTGTAGTCATAGAGGTGTTGGTGATTTATAGAGGGGTGTTGTGCCAGGATCACGTCGGGCACAGCCTTGATTCTGGTGGTCAGGTCCGTGTTGATGTTCTGGATAGTTTGGCTTGATACATCATTTCTTGGGAGCAGAGATGATAGAATTATTTTGCTGTCCGGGAATTTTAGTTTTGCCGTCTTTGCTAGTTGGGTCAGTTGTCCTGCGATCTGCTGGTGTTGGTCTGGCAGATTGTTTGTTCCTGTGTGTATAAAAATATGATTTGGGCTTGTGAACCGTGGGGTATTGATGACGGCTGTCACCTGCTCAATAGTTGCACAGCGGATTTGTTTGACCCTTTTGCCTGGGAATAGTCGCAGTGTATTCAGGTATTTCCCATTTGAGTCCATTATTAGGATGGTATCAAAACGTTGTGAGGTCACGGGTGGGGTACGTGGGTGAAGCTGGGGGTCTGTGCTGGAGATTTTGCTGGTGGCTGGTTCTCTTCTCTTTTCTGTTTCTCTGGTTTGTGGTTCACTTATGTTATTTTCAGGAGCATTCATATTGTTGGAGTTATTTGGTATCTCAGTGTCCTGGCCAGTGGAGGCCATGGTGTCTGTACTGGTGTTAGTTACCATAGCTCCCTCCTGGCCAGTGGAGGCCATGGTGTCTGTTCTGGTGTTAGTTACCATAGCTCCCTCCTGGCCAGTGGGGGCCATGTTGTCTTCACTCCTCTGTGTTTCTATGGCGTCCTCCTGTTTCAGGCGTCCAGGAGTCTTCAGCTCTGTTATCTCCAGTCTCAGTCGGGCATTTTCTTGCTGCAGTTCACACATTTTGCTTCTTATTTCCTGCAGGGCCACCCTGTATTCACATCTCAGTTTGTTTATCTCTTTCATTACTTGGTCATTTGCATTTCTGTCACCAAGGTTTCTTTGAAGTTCTTCTTTAAATTGTATAAAGTCTCTTTCTAGTTGAGATAAACAGTCTCTGAGGGTCTCGGGTGAGGGGTGTGAAGTGTTGGGGGCTGCAGTTCTGTCTCTGGAGGTCTCTGTAGAGGTGATGGTGGCTGCTGGGGTTTGTTGTTCTTTGCAATTTTGTGCCTGGAGTTTAATTTGAGAAAAGCGGTCTTTAAATTTCTGTAAGTTTTCCTCAGTCCCTTGTACCATGATTATGCCGTTATTGTACACGTTTATGGTCAGTGAGTTGGTCTCGTCTTCTTTTTGGTTTCTAGTTCTGATCTGCCGGCCCCTATTAATGCCGTTCTTGTATGTATGCTTATATTGTTTGCACAGAGCGGTGTGCCAGGCTAAGGGTTGGTCTGTGAAAAATAATAAATTGGTTTTTCTTTTATCTTTCTCTTTAGAGGTAAAATCAGTAAAGAGGGTCTCTGGATCTTCTCTAATCTTTGCATGTTTTATGGCTTTTTGCGCATGAATGCTTTTCTGCCCTTCAGAGTATGTGATTTCCAGAGTTTGTGACCCCCTGGTGTCCCGTGTCTCCAGCTCTGCTCTCTGCCCAGTTACTTGTATTACATTTATATCTTCCATTTTTATAGTAATCCTTATTTATCAGAGATGTAATTACAGCACTGTCTGTAGGTTGTGGTATGGATGGAGGATGGTCCTACCTTTTGGATGTGCAGATCTCTGGGAGTCAGTTTGGATTCCTCCTGTTGTATGTGATCTGTCCTTCAACAGGTTTTTTCTTATGTCCTTTAAATCCTCTATTTCCTCTTTTTTCATAAAAATCTTTAGTCCAGCTCAGTCCAGCTCACTTTCCTCTTCCACGGAGTCCAATTTTTCCAGGTTTTGTCTTACTGTTTGCTCATTACAAGGTATAAATGATGAAAAACTCAGGAGCTCATCTTCGATGCTGCTTACTCCTAGGAATGGTGGGCGGGATCTATCTATCTATCTATCTATCTATCTATATATCCCTCTATCTATCCCTCTATCTATCTATCTATCTATCTATCCCTCTATCTATCCCTCTATCTATCTATCTATCTATCTATCTATCTATCTATCTATCTATCTATCTATCTATCTATCTATCCCTCTATCCCTCTGTCTATCTATCTATCTATCTATCTATCTATCTATCTATCTATCTATCTATCTATCTATCCCTCTATCTATTTATCTATCTATCCCTCTATCTATCTATCTACCTATCTATCTATCTATCTATCTATCTATCTATCCCTCTATCTATTTATCTATCTATCCCTCTATCTATCTATCTATCTATCTATCTATCCCTCTATCTATTTATCTATCTATCCCTCTATCTATCTATCTACCTATCTATCTATCTATCTATCCCTCTATCTATTTATCTATCTATCCCTCTATCTATCTATCTATCTATCTATCTATATATCCCTCTATCTATCTATCTATCTATCTATCTATCTATCTATCTATCTATCTATCTATCTATCTATCTATCTATCTATCTATCTATCTATCCCTCTATCTATCTATCTATCTATCTATCTATCCCTCTATCTATCTATCTATCTATCTATCTATCTATCTATCTATCTATCTATCTATCTATCTATCCCTTTATCTATCTATCCCTCTATCTATCTATCTATCTATCCCTCTATCCCTCTCTCTATCTATCTATCTATCTATCTATCCCTCTATCCCTCTCTCTATCTATCTATCTATCTATCTTTCTACATATATTTCCCCATGATATTTCCCAGGCCGCGTTATCTCAGGATACAGAGGAGCAGATACAGGCTGCAGATATTGTCCAGATACAATGACTCATCCAGAGGATTCAATCAGAGCCTGAGATAATAGATGATGATATTTGGGACCGCTCTGCCCTCCCCATCAGCAGATCCTCATGTCTCCGGTGTAACAGTCGCAGATTCACATTTATGGATTTGATTAATAAAAACTTTGCTCTTTCCTCAGGAGCCATGTGCTGCATCACATTCTTCAGTGGAGGTCGGGCGGGTCCACAGTGGGCCTAAAACATGTCATATGTCATGTCCCTGCCATTGATGTGGACTTGCACCTCTGCCCACACATGATGAAAGAGTTAATCACCTGTGACATGATCGGGGGCCGATGTGTTGTCATTACAGCCGGATGCTAATCCTAATGCTGATGCTGACGCTGATGTTAACGCTGATGCTGACGCTGATCCTGATGTTGATGCTGATGCTGCTGTTAACGCTGATCCTGATGCTGATCCTGACGCTGACGCTGACACTGATGCTGATGCTGATGCTGATGCTGATGCTGATCCTGATGCTGATGCTGATGGCGATGCTAATGCTGACGCCAATGCTGATGCCGATGCTGACGCTGATGTTGATGCTGATGCTGGTGCTGATGCTGACACTGATGCTGGTGCTGATGCTGACGCTGATGCTGATGCTGGTGCTGATGCTGACGCTGATGCTGATGCTGATGCTGATGCTGACACTGATGCTGGTGCTGATGCTGACGCTGATGCTGATGCTGGTGCTGATGCTGACGCTGATGCTGGTGCTGATGCTGACGCTGATGCTGATGCTGGTGCTGATGCTGACGCCAATGCTGATGCCGATGCTGACGCTGATGTTGATGCTGATGCTGGTGCTGATGCTGACACTGATGCTGGTGCTGATGCTGACGCTGATGCTGGTGCTGATGTTAACGCTGATGCTGGTGCTGATCCTGACGCTGATGCTGATGCTGGTGCTGATGCTGACGCTGATGCTGGTGCTGATGCTGACGCTGATGCTGGTGCTGATGCTGACGCTGATGCTGACGCTGATGCTGGTGCTGATGCTGACGCTGATGCTGATGCTGGTGCTGATGCTGACGCTGATGCTGGTGCTGATGCTGACGCTGATGCTGGTGCTGATGCTGACGCTGATGCTGACGCTGATGCTGGTGCTGATGCTGACGCTGATGCTGATGCTGGTGCTGATGCTGACGCTGATGCTGGTGCTGATGCTGACGCTGATGCTGGTGCTGATGCTGACGCTGATGCTAATGCTGACGCCAATGCTGATGCCGATGCTGATGCTGATGTTGATGCTGATGTTGATGCTGATGCTGATGCTAATGCTGATGCTGATGCTGATGTTAACGCTGATGCTGATGTTGATGCTGATGCTAATGCTGATGCTGATGTTGGTGCTGATGCTGATGTTGATGCTTATGCTGATGTTAACGCTGATGCTGATGCTGGTGTTGATGTTGATGCTGATGCTGACGCTGATGCTGGTGCTGATGCTGATGGTGATGCTAATGCTGACGCCGATGCTGATGCCAATGCTGATGCTGATGCTGGTGCTGATGCTGACGCTGGTGCTGATGCTGGTGCTGATGCCGATGCTAATGCTGACGCCAATGCTGATGCCGATGCTAATGCTGATGCTGATGTTGATGCTAATGCTGATGTTAACGCTGATGCTGATGTTGGTGCTGATGCTGATGTTGATGCTGGTGCTGATGTTAATGCTGATGCCGATGCTGATGCTGATGCTGATGTTAACGCTGATGCTGACAATGAAGCTGATGCTGAAGTTGATGCTGGTGCTGACGCTGATGCTGGTGCTGATGCTGACGCTGATGGGGATGCTAATGCTGATGACAAAGCTGATGCCGATGCTGATGCTGATGTTGATGCTGACTCTGATGCTGGTGCTGATGCTGAAGCTGATGCCTGTGCTGATGCTGACGCTGATGCTGGTGCTGATGCTGATGCTAATGCTGACGCCAATGCTAATGCCGATGCTGATGTTGATGCTGATGCTGATGTTAACGCTGATGCTGATGTTGGTGCTGATGCTGATGTTAACGCTGATTCTGATGCTGGTGCTGATGCTGACGCTGATGCTGGTGCTGATGTTGATGCTTATGCTGATGTTAACGCTGATGCTGGTGTTGATGTTGATGTTGATGCTGATGCTGACGCTGATGCTGGTGCTGATGCTGATGGTGATGCTAATGCTGACGCCGATGCTGATGCCAATGCTGACGCTGATGCTGATGCTGGTGCTGATGCTGACGCTGATGCTGGTGCTGATGCTGGTGCTGATGCTGATGCCAATGCTGACGCTGGTGACGCTGATGCTGGTGCTGATGCTGACGCTGATGCTGGTGCTGATGCTGATGCCGATGCTGATGTTGATGCTGATGCTGATGCTAATGCTGATGCTGATGCCGATATTGATGCTGATGCTGATGTTAATGCTGATGTTGGTGCTGATGTTAACACTGATGCTGATGCTGATGCCAAAGCTGACGCTGATGCTGATGTTAACGCTGATGCTGATGCTGAAAATGAAGCTGATGCTGGTGCTGATGCTGACGCTGATGGTGATGCTAATGCTGATGACAATGCTGATGCCGATGCTGATGCTGATGTTGATGCTGATGTTAACGCTGATGCTGATGCTGGTGCTGATGCTGATGCTAATGCTGATGCTGATGTTGATGCTGATGTTAACGCTGATTCTGATGCTGGTGTTGATGCTGATGCTGACGCTGATGCTGGTGCTGATGCTGATGGTGATGCTAATGCTGACGCCGATGCTGATGCCAATGCTGACGCTGATGCTGATGCTGATGCTGACGCTGATGCTGGTGCTGATGCTGGTGCTGATGCTGATGCTGATGCCAATGCTGACGCTGATGCTGATGCTGGTGCTGATGCTGACGCTGGTGCTGATGCTGATGCTGATGCCGATGCTGATGCTGATGTTGATGCTGATGCTGATGCTAATGCTGATGCTGATGCCGATGTTGATGCTGATGCTGATGTTAATGCTGATGTTGGTGCTGATGCTGATGCTGATGCTAATGCTGATGTTGATGCTGATGTTAACACTGATGCTGATGCTGGTGCTGATGTTGATGCTGATGCTGATGCCAAAGCTGACGCTGATGCTAATGTTAACGCTGATGCTGATAATGAAGCTGATGCTGAAGCTGATGCTGGTGCTCACGCTGATGCTGGTGCTGACGCTGATGGTGATGCTAATGCTGATGACAATGCTGATGCCGATGCTGATGTTGATGCTGATGCTGATGTTAACGCTGATGCTGATGCTGGTGCTGATGCTGATGCTAATGCTGATGCTGATGTTGATGCTTATGCTGATGTTAACGCTGATGCTGATGCTGGTGTTGATGCTGATGGTGATGCTAATGCTGACGCCGATGCTGATGCCAATGATGACGCTGATGCTGATGCTGGTGCTGATGCTGACGCTGATGCTGACGCTGATGCTGGTGCTGATGCTGATGGTGATGCTAATGCTGACGCCGATGCTGATGCCAATGCTGACGCTGATGCTGGTGCTGATGCTGACGCTGATGCTGGTGCTGATGCCGATGCCGATGCTGATGCTGATGCTGACGCTGATGCTAATGCTGATGTTGATGCTGATGCTGATGTTAACGCTGATGCTGATGCTGGTGCTGATGTTGATGCTGATGCTGACGCTGATGCTGGTGCTGATGCTGATGCTGATGGTGATGCTAATGCTGACGCCGATGCTGATGCTGATGTTGATGCTGATGCTGATGCTGATGCTGGTGCTGATGCTGAGCTAATGCTGACGCCGATGCTGATGCTGATGTTGATGCTGATGCTGATGTTAACACTGATGCTGATGCTGGTGCTGATGCTGGTGCTGATGCTGACGCTGATGCTGGTGCTGATGCTGATGCTGACGCTCATGCTAATGCTGATTCTGATGTTGATGCTGATGCTGATGCTAATGCTGATTCTGATGTTGATACTGATGCTGATGTTAACGCTGATGCTGATGCTGGTGCTGATGGTGATGCTAATGCTGACGCCAATGCTGATGCCGATGCTGACGCTGATGCTAATGCTGATGCTAATCCTCATGCTGATGCTGATCCTGATGTCATTGTCGATTCTGGTGCCGATGCCAATACTGATGCTGATGCATATGCTGATCCTGATGCTGAAACTGAAGCTGATGCGGATCCCAAGGCCAATGCTGATGCCGATGTGGTTACTGAGGATGAGGCCGATGCTGATGCCGATGCAGATGCTGAAGCTGATGCCGATGTAATTGCTAATACCGATTCTGATGCTGACGCCGATGCTGATGCTGAAGCTTATGCCGATGCCAATGCTAGTGATTTCCATAATCTCACTGCTCTTATAGTAAAGAATCCTTGTACCTCTGTAGTGAATCAGCCATTACAACATCATGTGTCAGAGAGTTCTACAGTATCACTGTTCTTACTATATGCAAGCAATATTCTCTCTTACAGTAAAGAATCCTTGTACCTTTGCAGTGAATCAACTATTACATCAAGTGGCAAAGAGTTCTACAGTCTCGCTGCTCTAACTGTAGAGAATCCATAGTCTCATTGCTCTTACAGCAAAGAATCCATAGTCTCATTGCTCTTACAGCAAAGAATCCATAGTCTCATTGCTCTTACAGAAAAGAATCCATAGTTTCACTGGTCTTACAGCAAAGAATCCTTGTACCTTCTTGTGCCTTTGCAGTGAATCAACTATTATAACATCATGTGGCAGAGATTTCTATAGTCTCACTGCTCTTAAAGTAAATAATCTATAGTCTCCCTGCTCTTACTGTATAGAATCCATAGTCTCATTGCTTCTACTGTAAAGCTAATTACTGGACTTGATCACTACCATGGTAACCCTGGGTCATCACCATGATGACCCACGGGTTACCCAGTTATGGAACTTTTCAAATACCATACCAAATGCGTGGTGTGCGAGGCGAAGTGTCAGAGCTGCGAGTGACGCACTGACAGACATAATCCACGGCAGCGATCGTGCATTGCCGGGGACTAGATCGGTGATCAGAGTGATGAAAAGTAGTTTCCCATAAATGGACTAACTAAAAAAGTTAACAAAAAGTAAAAAAAATTGGTAAAAAATCTGAAAATAAAGAACAAAAAAAAATTCTAATAAATATGTAAATTTCTGTAAAAAAATAAACAAAAAAGTGCACGTATTGCCGCAACCGTAACAACCCAAGGTATAAAACATTCACACTAGTCAACCCCTTAAGTGAATATAGTATAAAAAAAACAGCAAAAACTGTCTTTTCATCATACAGCTGACAAAAAAGTGGAATAAAAAGCAATCAGAATGTCATATATAAATAAAACTGGTACAGCTGAAAACATCATCTTGTCCCCCCCAAAAAACAAGCCGCCATACAGCTCCAGCAATCAAAAAATAAAAAAGTTATAGCGCTCAGAATATAGCAATGCAAAAACTGTTTTATTTCTTTAAAATTGTTTTTATGGTGTAAAAGGGGCAAAACATAAAACAATTATATAAATGTGGTATCGCTGTAATCGTACCGACCTGAAGAATAAATAATTGTATAATAAATAATAAATCGGAAGGTTTACAGAAGCACGAGCTGGGCACAATGTATGGGCACTACAATGTACTGGGCACAACAAGAACAAGTTACAATTTTTAATTCTGCAACATTCATTGCTTTTGACTTCATGGGTGTTTTCCAGAGACTAAATCTTCACTACACCCATAGATGAATTCCCAGCGGGGTTTAATTTCCAAAATGGGGTCACTTAAGGGGGTTTCTGCCGTTCTGGCCCTTAGGGGCTCTGCAAAAGGAGTCTGCAAACTATTTTAGGAAAATCTGTGCTCCAAAAATCAAATGGTGCTCCTTCCCTCCTAAGTCCTTTGGTGTGGCCAAAGAGTACTGTACAGGCACATGTGGGGTATTGCCACGTTCAGAAATTGTGTAACACATTATGGGGCCTTTTTACCTATTCCCTTGTAAAAAAATGGAAATATGGGGTTCAAACAATATTTTAGTAGTAAAAAAGTAATTATTTTTTCTTCACCACCCAATAGTATAAAATGTTGTGACACATCTATGGTGTTAATATCCCCACTGCACCCCTGGATTAATTCTTTAAGGAGTGCAGTTTCTAAAATGGGGTCCCTTGTGGGGGAGCTCAATCGTTTAGGCACCTCAGGGGCTCAGCCAACGTGACATGGCACCCGCAAACCATTCCTGCAAAATCAGAAGTCCAATATGGCACTCCTTCCCTTCTTCACTTGTACTCGGCCTCAAAAGTAGTTTTCGACCACATCAGTGTACTCAGGAGAAAATGCACAACAAATTGTGTGGTGTATTTTCTATTGTTACCCTTGTGAAAAGGAAAAATATGGGGTTAAAGCAACATTTTTGTGGTTAAAAATATATTTTTTAATTTTGATGGCTCAATGTTGTAAACTTCTGTGAAGCCCCCGGGGGTTCAAAGTGCTCACCAATCATTTAGATAAATTCCTTGAGGGGTTTAGTTTCCAAAATGGGGTCACTTGTGGGGGAACTCTTCTGTTTAGGCACATCAGGGGGTCTCCAAACGTGACATGGCGTCACTAACGATTGCAGACAATTTTGCATTTGAATTTTGCATCCTTCTCTTCCGAGCTCTGCTGTGTGCACCCAAACAGTAGATTTCCTCCACATATGGGGTATCCCTGTACTCAGGAGAAATTGCACAACAAATTCTATGGTGCATTTTCTCCTGTTACACTGTTGAAAATGAAAAAATTGGGGCTAAAATAACATTTTTGTGGGAAAAAGTAAATTTTTTTTTTTGCCTTGCACATTGCTTTGGTTCTTCTGAAGTCCCTGAAGGGTTAATAAACTTTTTGGGTGTGGTTTTAAGCAGTATGAAGGGTGCAGTTTTTAGAATGCGGTCACTTTGGGTATTTCCTGTCACCTCGGCCTCTCACGGTGCAAATGAGATGTGGTGCCTAGGAAAAAAAAAATTTGCAAATTTTGTTGGAAAATGAGAAATTACTGATGAATTTTGAACCTTTCTAACTTCCTAGCAAAAAAAAAAAAAAATGATGTTTCCAAAAATTGCGCTGATGTAAAGTAACATGTGGGAAATGTTATTTATTAACTATTTAGTGTGACAGAACTCTCTGGTTTAAGGGTATAAAAATTGAAAGTTTAAAAATTGCGAACGTTTTTGCTAAATTTTTGAAACCCAGAAAATAGTCTGATTTTAAAGGGGTTAAAGGAGTGTAAGCCATAAATATCACACTGCAGTCATGCAGGTACATGTGCCCAAAATGCAGGTAGAGGTGCCCAAAATGCAAATAGAGGTGCTCAAAATGCAAGTAGAGGTGCCCAAAATGCAGGAAGAGGTACCCAAAATGCAGGAAGAGGTGCCCAAAATACAGGTAGAGGTGCCCAAAATGCAAGTAGAGGTGCCCAAAATGCAGGAAGAGGTACCCAAAATGCAGGAAAAGGTGCCCAAAATGCAGGAAGAGGTACCCAAAATGCAGTAAGAGGTGCCGAAAATGCAGGAAGAGGTGCCGAAAGTGCAACAAGAGGAGCCCAAAATGTAGGAAGAGGAGCCAAAAATGCAGGTAGAGATTCCCGAAATGCAGGAAGAGGTGCCCAAAATGTAGGAAGAGGTGCCCAAAATGTAGGTAGAGGTTCCCAAAATGCAGGAAGAGGTACCCAAAATGTAGGAAGAGGTACCCAAAATGTAGTGCCCAAAATGCAGGAAGAGGTGCCCAAAATGCAGGTAGAGGCACCCAAAATACAGGAAGAGGTACCCAAAATGTAGGAAGAGGTGCCCAAAATGTAGTGCCCAAAATGCAGGAAGAGGTGCCCAAAATGCAGGTAGAGGCACCCAAAATACAGGAAGAGGTACCCAAAATGTAGGAAGAGGTGCCCAAAATGTAGTGCCCAAAATGCAGGAAGAGGTGCCCAAAATGCAGGTAGAGGTTCCCAAAATGCAGGAGGTGCCTCAAATGTAGGTAGAGGTGCACAGAATGCAGGAAGAGGAGCCCAAAATGTAGTGCCCAAAATGCAGTAAGAGGTGCCCAAAATGCAGGAAAAGGTGCCCAAAAAGCAGGAAGAGGTGCCCAAAATGCAGGAAGAGGTGCCCAAAATTCAGGTAGAGGTGCACAAAATGCAGGTAGAGGCGCCCAAAATGCAGGAAGAGGTACCCAAAATGTAGTGGCCAAAATGCAGGAAGAGGTATTCAAAATGCAGGAAGAGATGCCCAAAATGCAGAAAGAGGTGCCCACAATTCAGGAAGAGGTGCCCAAAATGCAGGAAGAGGTACCCAAAATGCAGGAAGAGGTGCCCAAAATGCAGAAAGAGGTGCCTAAAATGCAGGAAGATGAGCCCAAAATGCAGGAAGAGGAGCCCAAAATGCAGGAAGAGGAGCCCAAAATGCAGGAAGAGGGGCCCAAAATGCAGGAAGAGGGGCCCAAAATGCAGGAAGAGGGGCCCAAAATGCAGGAAGAGGAGCCCAAAATGCGGGTAGAGGTGCCCAAAATGCAGGAAGAGGTGCCCAAAATGTAGGAAGAGGTACCCAAAATGCAGGAAGAGGTGCCCAAAATGCAGGAAGAGGTGCCCAAAATGTAGGAAGAGGTACCCAAAATGCAGGAAGAGGTGCCCAAAATGCAGAAAGAGGTTCCCAAAATGCAGGAGGAGGTGCCCAAAATGCAGGAAGAGGTGCCCAAGATGCAGGAAGAGGTGCCCAAAATGCAGGAAGAGGAGCCCAACATGCGGGTAGAGGTGCCCAAAATGCAGGAAGAGGTGCCCAAAATGTAGGAAGAGGTGCCCAAAATGCAGGAAGAGGTGCCCAAAATGCAGGAAGAGGAGCCCAAAATGCAAGTAGAGGTGCCCAAAATGCAGGAAGAGGAACCCAAAATGCAGGAACAGGTGCCCAAAATGCAGAAAGAGGAGCCCAAAATGCGGGTAGAGGTTCCCAAAATGTAGGAAGAGGTGCCCAAAATGCAGGAAGAGGTGCCCAAAATGCAGGAAGAGGAGCCCAAAATGCGGGTAGAGGTGCCCAAAATGTAGGAAGAGGTGCCCAAAATGCAGGAAGAGGTGCCCAAAATGCAGGTAGAGGTGCCCAAAATGCAGGAAGAGATGCCCAAAATGTAGGAAGAGGTGCCCAAAGGGGGTTTGGCCATAAATAATGGAATACGAAATGGTGACGGCGCTGGATCCATCATATGACAACCAACAGTGGCAGTGTATGGACCTTATTGACTTCAATGGGAAACAATAAATATCCCAATCACCAGTAACTCATTCAATCTTTTTTTTTTCGTATAAGAAATGTCTGCAGTCTTCCTCGCTGGGTTTGCTCTGCACTCTTCCTCGCTGGGTCTGCAGGTCTCCTGTGTTCTCCGGTCTCTATCTCCTCCGATCAGTATTCCGTTACATCTGCCGCTCCAGGGTAAGGTGAGGAGACGCAGCCGGAGGAGAGGAGCTGCGCAGCCATCATCTCATCCATTCCTGGATACAAGGATCTCCTCCAGCTGCCATGGAGGAGCCGCTCGGCTCAGGTTTTCTCTGGGAGATCTTCTCGCACCTCGGAACACCGGACGCCTCGTTGGGCCACCAGCAGTATCGGCGACTTAGTGCTGAGAAAGGTACCGTATTATTTTTCCTCACTAAATTGGCACACCCATTAAAGGGGTTGTTCATAACAATGAACCGTCCTTAGGATATGTTATCAATATCCAATGGGTGGGGTCTGGCACCACTACCAATCAGTTGTCAGGACTCAACAAAACCTCTCCGTATACTGTGCAGTTGAGTTCTGCAGCTCATTGAACTGAATGTGACCTGAGCTGCAGTACCATAGAACGGCCACTACAGGGTATGTGGCGCTGTAATGCTGCTCTATGGGGTGCCTGACCTGTGCATATACGCCATCAATGACAACCCCTTTCTCAACATGATGATGGTCTGTTGCAGTCTTGGAATGGTCACTGTGTTTTTAAAAAATAGATAAATGAGCCAGATCAGACACCCCATACTTTGCACTGACGAGGGGCAAGCACGATTAGGTGAGTAATTTTGATCGTTAACGGTCGTTCCTGCGTTTCACATGCAACGACGTCGCTAACGAGGCTGGATGTGCGTCACGAATTCCGTGACCCCAACGACATCTCGTTAGCGGTGTCGCTGCGTGTAAAGCGGCCTTAAGTGTTTTATCTCAGCCTAGTGTTAGAGTCACAGCTACACTGCTCAGTCCTGCTGTATAATGCCATGAATGTTCTTGCCTTCTAGTAAGTGTTTCATCTACTATCAGTACTGAAGTCACAGCTACACTGCTCAGTATTGCTGTATAATATGATCTATGCAGTCTACTAGCTTCTTATCTCATCTCAGTATTGGATTCACAGCTACACCGCTCAGTCCTGCTGTATAATGTCAGGTATTCTCATGCTTTCTAATAAGTGTTTTATCTAAACTCTGTACTGGATTTACACTTACACTGCTCAGTGTAATGTCATCTATGCAGTTTTCTAGTAAGTGTTTTATCTAATCTCAGTGTTAGATTCACAGCTACACTGCTCAGTCCTGCTGTATGATATAATCTATGCAGTTTTCTAGTAAGTGTTTTATCTAATCTCAGTATTAGATTCACACCTACACTGCTCAGTCCTGCTGTATGATATAATCTATGCAGTTTTCTGGTAAGTGTTTTATCTCAATTCAGTACTGGATTCACAGATACACAACTCAGTACTGTTGTATAATGTCATGTATGCAGTTTTCTAGTTATTGGTTTAGCTAATCCAAGTAATGGATTCACAGCTACACTGCACAGTACTGCTGTAGAATATCATGTATGCAGTTTTATAGTAGGTGGTTTATCTCAGTATTTTATTCAGTACTACTGTATAATATAATGTATGTAGTTTTATAGTGTTTTATCGTATCTCAGTATTGGATTCACAGCTACACTGCTCATTATTGCTGTATAATGTAATCTATGCATTTTTATAGTAAGTGTTTTATCTCATGCCATTATTAGATTCACAGCTACACTGCTCAGTCCTCCTGTATTATATAATCTATGCAGTTTTCTGGTAAGTGTATTATCTAATCTCAGTATTAGATTCTCACCTACACTGCTCAGTATAATGTCATCTATGCAGTTTTCTAGTAAGTGTTATATCTAATCTCAGTATTAGATTCACAGCTACACTGCTCAGTCCTGCTGTATGATATAATCTATGCAGTTTTCTGGTAAGTGTTTTATCTAATCTTAGTATTAGATTCACAGCTACACTGCTCAGTCCTGCTGTATGATATAATCTATGCAGTTTTCTGGTAAGTGTTTTATCTCATTTCAGTACTGGATTCACAGATACACGACTCAGCACTGTTGTATAATGTCATGTATGCAGTTTTCTAGTTATTGGTTTAGCTAATCCAAGTATTTTAATCACAGCTACACTGCACAGTACTGCTGTAGAATATCATGTATGCAGTCTTATAGTAGGTGTTTTATCTCATCTCAGTATTTTATTCACAGCTACACTGCTCGTATAATATAATGTATGTAGTTTTATAGTGTTTTATCATATCTCAGTATTGGATTCACAGCTACACTGCTCATTATTGCTGTATAATGTCATCTATGCATTTTTATAGTAAGTGTTTTATCTCATGCCATTATTGGATTCACAGCTACACTGCTTATTTTATTGCTGTATAATGTCATCTATGCAGTTTTTTAGTAAGTGTTTTATCTCTTCCCATTATTGATTTCACAGCTACACTGCTCAGTACTGCTGTATACTGTCCTCCATGCTGCTTCAGATACTATGTTGAATTTTGGGAGTAAATTCTGCTAGATGTGTATATAGCGAGGTGGTGGTGGGGGGGGGGGGGATTGTAGATCTATTATACTGCAGATCTGTTGCAGAGATCTGGGGTCAGACTCGGATATATGGCATGGAAATACAAGTGGAGACATATTTCATCCCCTTAAGACGTCCTCCTCTCTGTTTACACGTCAGGGCTCTCCTATGGTGTGAAAGCCTATACCTGGTGCAATGTGAGTGATGTTTGAGGAGGGCAGAGCTCACACTGTACAGGATTGTCTGTAATCCCTAATCCTAATCTCTCAAACATCAGATCAGATTCAGCAATACAATGCGGAACAATTATCACCTCCGCTCCTGAGAACCACTGTGTGCAAATCAGGCCAGACATATGTACCCAGGGCTCCGGGGTTAGGCACATCATTAAGCCTTTTCGTTTTGGGAGATGACCCTTCAATATTGTGGGTCAAATTTTCACAGGACACCATACAGGGCACCATACAGGGCACACATACAGGGAACACATACAGGGCACACATACAGGGCACACATACAGGGCACACATACAGGGCACACATACAGGGAACACATACAGGGAACACATACAGGGCACACATACAGGGCACACATACAGGGCACCATACAGGACACACATACAGGGCACACATACAGGACACACATACAGGACACACATACAGGACACACATACAGGGCACACATACAGGGCACACATACAATGCACACATACAATGCACACATACAGGGCACACATACAGGGCACACATACAGGGCACCCATACAGGGCACCCATACAGGGCACACATACAGGGCACACATACAGGGCACACATACAGGGCACACATACAGGGCACACATACAGGGCACACATACAGGGCACACATACAGGGCACACATACAGGGCACACATACAGGGCACACATACAGGACACCATACAGGGCACACATACAGGACACACATACAGGGCACACATACAGGACACCATACAGGACACACATACAGGGCACACATACAGGACACACATACAGGGCACACATACAGGGCACCATACAGGGCACACATACAGGGCACACATACAGGACACACATACAGGACACACATACAGGACACACATACAGGGCACACATACAGGACACACATACAGGGCATACATACAGGGCACACATACAGGGCACCATACAGGACACACATACAGGGCACACATACAGGACACACATAAAGGGCACACATACAGGACACACATACATGGCACACATACAGGACACACATACAGGGCACACATACAGGGCACCATACAGGGCACACATACAGGGCACACATACAGGACACACATACATGGCACACATACAGGACACACATACATGGCACACATACAGGACACACATACAGGACATACATACAGGGCACACATACAGGGCACCATACAGGACACACATACAGGGCACACATACAGGGCACACATACAGGACACACATACAGGGCACACATACAAGGCACACATACAGGACACACATACATGGCACACATACAGGACACACATACAGAGCACCATACAGGACACACATACAGGGCACACATACAGGACACACATACAGGACACACATACAGGACACACATACAGGGCACACATACAGGACACACATACAGGGCACACATACAGGACACACATACAGGGCATACATACAGGGCACACATACAGGGCACCATACAGGACACACATACAGGGCACACATACAGGACACACATAAAGGGCACACATACAGGACACACATACATGGCACACATACAGGACACACATACAGGGCACACATACAGGGCACCATACAGGGCACACATACAGGGCACACATACAGGACACACATACATGGCACACATACAGGACACACATACATGGCACACATACAGGACACACATACAGGACATACATACAGGGCACACATACAGGGCACCATACAGGACACACATACAGGGCACACATACAGGGCACACATACAGGACACACATACAGGGCACACATACAGGGCACACATACAGGACACACATACATGGCACACATACAGGACACACATACAGAGCACCATACAGGACACACATACATGGCACACATACAGGACACACATACAGGGCACACATACAGGGCACACATACAGGGCACCATACAGGGCACACATACAGGGCACACATACAGGACACACATACATGGCACACATACAGGACACACATACATGGCACACATACAGGACACACATACAGGACATACATACAGGGCACACATACAGGGCACACATACAGGACACACATACAGGACACACATACAGGGCATCATACAGGGCACACATACAATGCACACATACAGGGCACCATACAGGACACACATACAGGACACACATACAGGACACACATACAGGGCACACATACAGGACACAAATACAGGGCATCATACAGGGCACACATAAAGGACACACATACAGGGCACCATACAGGGCACACATACAGGGCACACATACAGGACACACATACAGGACACACATACAGGGCACACATACAGGATACACATACAGGACACACATACAGGGCATCATACAGGGCACACATAAAGGACACACATACAATGCACACATACAGGGCACCATACAGGACACACATACAGGACACACATACAGGGCAAACATACAGGACACACATACAGGGCATACATACAGGGCACACATACAGGACACACATACAGGACACACATACAGGGCACACATACAGGTCACACATACAGGAAACACATACAGGGCACCATACAGGACACACATACAGGGCAAACATACAGGACACACATACAGGGCACACATACAGGGCACACATACAGGACACACATACAGGACACACATACAGGGCATCATACAGGGCACACATACAGGGCATCATACAGGACACACATACAGGGCACACATACAGGGCACACATACAGGGCACACATACAGGGCACACATACAGGGCACACATACAGGGCACACATACAGGACACACATACAGGTCACACATACAGGGCACACATACAATGCACACATACAGGGCACCATACAGGACACACATACAGGGCACCATACAGGACACACATACAGGGCACACATACAGGGCATCATACAGGGCACACATAAAGGACACACATACAGGGCACCATACAGGGCACACATACAGGGCACACATACAGGGCACACATACAGGGCACACATACAGGACACACATACAGGGCATCATACAGGGCACACATACAATGCACACATACAGGGCACCATAGAGGACACACATACAGGACACACATACAGGACACACATACAGGGCACACATACAGGACACACATACAGGACACACATACAGGGCATCATACAGGACACACATACAGGGCACCATACAGGGCACACATACAGGGCACACATACAGGGCACACATACAGGGCACACATACAGGGCACACATACAGGGCACACATACAGGTCACACATACAGGGAACACATACAGGGCACCATACAGGACACATACAGGGCACACATACAGGACACACATACAGGACACACATACAGGGCACACATACAGGGCACACATACAGGGCACACATACAGGGCACACATACAGGGCACACATACAATACACACATACAGGGCACACATACAGGACACACATACAGGGCACACATACAGGGCACACATACAGGGCACACATACAGGGCACACATACAGGGCACACATACAGGGCACACATACAGGACACACATACATGGCACACATACAGGACACACATACAGGACACACATACAGGCCACACATACAGGGCACACATACAGGACACACATACAGGGCATCATACAGGGCACACATACAATGCACACATACAGGGCACCATACAGGACACACATACAGGACACACATACAGGGCACACATACAGGGCATCATACAGGGCACACATAAAGGACACACATACAGGGCGCCATACAGGGCACACATACAGGGCATACATACAGGGCACACATACAGGGCACACATACAGGGAACACATACAGGGCACACATACATGGCACACATACAGGGCATACATACCGGGCACACATACAGGTCACACATACAGGGAACACATACAGGGCACCATACAGGACACACATACAGGGCACACATACAGGACACACATACAGGACACACATACAGGGCACACATACAGGACACACATACAGGGCACACATACAGGACACACATACAGGGCACACATACAGGACACACATACATGGCACACATACAGGACACACATACAGGGCACACATACAGGGCACCATACAGGGCACACATACAGGACACACATACATGGCACACATACAGGACACACATACAGGACACACATACAGGACACACATACAGGACACACATACAGGGCATCATACAGGGCACACATACAATGCACACATACAGGGCACCATACAGGACACACATACAGGACACACATACAGGACACACATACAGGGCACAAATACAGGACACACATACAGGGCATCATACAGGGCACACATAAAGGACACACATACAGGGCACCATACAGGGCACACATACAGGGCACACATACAGGGCACACATACAGGGAACACATACAGGGCACACATACATGGCACACATACAGGGCATACATACAGGGCACACATACAGGTCACACATACAGGGAACACATAGAGGGCACCATACAGGACACACATACAGGGCACACATACAGGACACACATACAGGGCACACATACAGGGCACACATACAGGACACACATACAGGACACACATACAGGGCATCATACAGGGCATCATACAGGGCATCATACAGGGCATCATACAGGGCACACATACAGGGCATCATACAGGGCACACATACAGGACACACATACAGGGCACCATACAGGGCACACATACAGGGCATCATACAGGGCACACATACAATGCACACATACAGGGCACCATACAGGGCACACATACAGGGCACACATACAGGGCACCATACAGGGCACACATACAGGACACACATACAGGTCACACATACAGGGCACACATACAGGGCACACATACAGGACACACATACAGGACACACATACAGGGCACACATACAGGACACACATACATGGCACACATACAGGGCACCATACAGGGCACACATACAGGACACACATACATGGCACACATACAGGACACACATACAGGGCACACATACAGGGCACACATACAGGGCACACATACAGGACACACATACAGGACACACATACAGGGCACACATACAGGGCATCATACAGGGCACACATACAATGCACACATACAGGGCACCATACAGGACACACATACAGGACACACATACAGGACACACATACAGGGCACAAATACAGGACACACATACAGGGCATCATACAGGGCACACATAAAGGACACACATACAGGGCACCATACAGGGCACACATACAGGGCACACATACAGGGCACACATACAGGGAACACATACAGGGCACACATACATGGCACACATACAGGGCATACATACAGGGCACACATACAGGTCACACATACAGGTCACACATACAGGGAACACATAGAGGGCACCATACAGGACACACATACAGGGCACACATACAGGACACACATACAGGGCACACATACAGGGCACACATACAGGGCACACATACAGGACACACATACAGGACACACATACAGGGCATCATACAGGGCACACATACAGGGCATCATACAGGGCACACATACAGGACACACATACAGGGCACCATACAGGGCACACATACAGGGCATCATACAAGGCACACATACAATGCACACATACAGGGCACCATACAGGGCACACATACAGGGCACACATACAGGGCACCATACAGGGCACACATACAGGGCACACATACAGGTCACACATACAGGGCACACATACAGGGCACACATACAATGCACACATACAGGGCACCATACAGTACACACATACAGGACACACATACAGGACACACATACAGGGCACACATACAGGGCACACATACAGGGCACACATACAGGGCACCATACAGGGCACACATACAGGGCACACATACAGGGAACACATACAGGACACACATACAGGGCATCATACAGGGCACACATACAATGCACACATACAGGGCACCATACAGGGCACACATACAGGACACACATACAGGGCACCATACAGGGCACACATACAGGGCACACATACAGGGAACACATACAGGACACACATACAGGGCATCATACAGGGCACACATACAATGCACACATACAGGGCACCATACAGGGCACACATACAGGACACATACGGGACACATATACAGGGCACACATACGGGACACACATACAGGGCACACATACAGGACACACATACAGGGCACATATATACGGGGCACACATACGGGACACACATACAGGGCACATATACAGGGCACATATACAGGGCACCATACAGGACACATACAGGACACACATACATGGCACACATACAGGGCACACATACAGGGCACCATACAGGGCACACATACAATGTAACCTACAGGGCACATGTACAGGACACACATACAGGACACACATACAGGACACACATACAGGGCACACATACAGGGCACATATACAGGGCACACATACAGGGCACACATACAGGGCACACATACAGGGCACACATACAGGACACACATACAGGGCACACATACAGGGCACACATACAGGGCACACATACAGGGCACACATACAGGACACACATACAGGGCACATATACATGGCACACATACAGGTCACACATACAGGGCACACATACAGGGCACACATACAGGGCACACATACAATGCACACATACAGGGCACCATACAGGACACACATACAGGACACACATACAGGGCACCATACAGGACACACATACAGGGCACACATACAGGGCATCATACAGGGCACACATACAGGGCATCATACAGGGCACACATAAAGGACACACATACAGGGCACCATACAGGGCACACATACAGGGCACACATACAGGGCACACATACAGGGCACACATACAGGACACACATACAGGGCATCATACAGGGCACACATACAATGCACACATACAGGGCACCATAGAGGACACACATACAGGACACACATACAGGACACACATACAGGGCACACATACAGGACACACATACAGGGCATCATACAGGACACACATACAGGGCACCATACAGGGCACACATACAGGGCACACATACAGGGAACACATACAGGGCACACATACAGGGCACACATACAGGTCACACATACAGGGAACACATACAGGACACACATACAGGGCACACATACAGGACACACATACAGGACACACATACAGGACACACATACAGGACACACATACAGGGCACACATACAGGGCACACATACAGGGCACACATACAGGGCACACATACAGGGCACACATACAATACACACATACAGGGCACACATACAGGGCACACATACAGGGCACACATACAGGACACACATACATGGCACACATACAGGACACACATACAGGGCACACATACAGGGCACACATACAGGGCACACATACAGGACACACATACATGGCACACATACAGGACACACATACAGGACACACATACAGGACACACATACAGGACACACATACAGGGCACACATACAGGGCACACATACAGGACACACATACAGGGCATCATACAGGGCACACATACAATGCACACATACAGGGCACCATACAGGACACACATACAGGACACACATACAGGACACACATACAGGGCACACATACAGGACACACATACAGGGCATCATACAGGGCACACATAAAGGACACACATACAGGGCACCATACAGGGCACACATACAGGGCATACATACAGGGCACACATACAGGGCACACATACAGGGAACACATACAGGGCACACATACATAGCACACATACAGGGCATACATACCGGGCACACATACAGGTCACACATACAGGGAACACATACAGGGCACCATACAGGACACACATACAGGACACACATACAGGACACACATACAGGACACACATACAGGGCACACATACAGGGCACACATACAGGACACACATACAGGGCACACATACAGGGCACACATACAGGACACACATACATGGCACACATACAGGACACACATACAGGGCACACATAGAGGGCACCATACAGGGCACACATACAGGACACACATACATGGCACACATACAGGACACACATACAGGACACACATACAGGGCACACATACAGGACACACATACAGGACACACATACAGGGCACAAATACAGGACACACATACAGGGCATCATACAGGGCATCATACAGGGCACACATAAAGGACACACATACAGGGCACCATACAGGGCACACATACAGGGCACACATACAGGGCACACATACAGGGAACACATACAGGGCACACATACATGGCACACATACAGGGCATACATACAGGGCACACATACAGGTCACACATACAGGGAACACATAGAGGGCACCATACAGGACACACATACAGGGCACACATACAGGACACACATACAGGGCACACATACAGGGCACACATACAGGACACACATACAGGACACACATACAGGGCATCATACAGGGCATCATACAGGGCACACATACAGGACACACATACAGGGCACCATACAGGGCACACATACAGGGCATCATACAGGGCACACATACAATGCACACATACAGGTCACCATACAGGGCACACATACAGGGCACACATACAGGGCACCATACAGGGCACACATACAGGACACACATACAGGACACACATACAGGGCACACATACAGGGCATCCTACACCCCCATACAGAGTCCAGCCTTGTGCCCCTCAAGTGTGGCGATATATACCCATATATAATGTTTTCCCACATATCCCCTTGAACAGCAGACGTATTCCCCGATATGTATTTCAGGAATTTGTGCCCCCAAAGTATGACCATATACCCCTTTTTAGAGACTACCTCCCAAAATGCAGCATGTACCCCCTATATAGAGACCAGCCATGTGTAACTCCCAAATCATGTGCACTATATAGACTCCATTGGTGTTTGCCTTCTACGTAAATGCAGCCTTGTGACCCGCCTTTGTCCTCCCCAAATGTCGCACGTACACCCCCGCCATATAGAACGAAGCCCCAAGTGCAGTCATGTACCTTATAGATTGTAGCCACATTTTTAACTAAGTACCACTGATCCCTCAACTGCATCCATATACAAGTCCAGCCCCATTCATCCCCAAATGCAGCCGTGTACCCCCATATAGACTAGAGTCCAGCCCCATTATGGTTTGGCTCACCGTTATGGGGGTATTCTAGCATCTCCAGAGGCTTACTGCCCTAGTGGGCTCCTTCCCTGCCTCTCCTGGGCTCGTGGGCCGCTTACCGGCACCTAAACTTTCCAAAATGGCTTTCATCAGGCTGCATCGGGGGAATCAAGTGGATGCAACATGTTACTTTTCTAATTGTTTATACATTGACGCGTTTTGGGATCGGACCGATCTCTTCATCCGGACTGGCGGACACTGTCACAGCTCAATTATATCAGAGAAGGGGGGGACAAATGATAAAGTTCATGCAGTCGTTAGGGCCGGGTCTCGTTATCAGCGAGTCAGTGAAAGAGCATTAAATCCACATTAGAATCAGAAGGTGACAAATGTATCTAAGATAAGTCAATAAAAGCCATAAACCTCTCATCAATCGTTCTAGACGTCTTAAAGGTCACAGCGCCGCTCTACGTAGAAATGACAAGACTTCCAGATTGGAATTCACCACCCAAACCAGGCGGCCGGGGCCTCGTCATCCGGCCTCGGAGAGATCCAGCTTGTGAATGGCGCATCTGGACTAATTGCTGTAGAAGTGGCCACTATGGGGCTCACACGACGTCTTGGTGTAGATGGAGGCCTGAATCCTCCAGAGATTAGCACCAATGTTATGTGCTCCCTGTGTGTGGGTATAGAGGGGTCTTAGATTCTCTGAAAACCTGTTTGATACAAAAGACCCCAACTATATATATTGTACCATGTGATATAATCTGTAGAGAAAAAAAATGCCAGAATTGCTGTTTCAGAGTCACTAGGGTAGGAGTCACAAATGGCCAGTGGGTTGGTAGGAGAGACGGGCCTGGTGAGGAGTCAGATCTGTATGAGGGTTCGAGGCCTAAAGACGCGGCATCGAGTAAGGGCCTCTCAGGGAAACTGGAAGTATCCTTCTAAGGTCCGGAGCCTACGGCTCACCTCGACGGGCTTAAAGAGTCAAGTGACTAGAGAGACGCCAGGGCCAAGAATCAGACAGCAGTGATAATGGTGAAGGAAAGGAGGCACAGGTGCCCGGCAGCTTCCAAGATAGCGGGTACAGGCCGAGAGAGTACCCCAGATAATAAGAACAGCAGAACCGTAGGGGTGAGGCCATGTCTGTCATATCGGTGAGAAGGAAAATAAACTGTTCAAGTTATGGTTGCCAAAAGAACTCCTGTGTCAGGTGTTTCACTGCTGCATCTGTGATGGGGACCGGCAGCGGGGTGGTGGACACCACCCCGGGGAGAGCAGGGGGTGTCCCGGACCTCACCCGAGGTGGTCCACACACATGGACTCTATCTGGCAAAGGAATGCAGAGCACTAATGGCTGGACGTCTGTATCATCCTTCATGTGGCGCTGCAAGTAGGGTCGTTCTCTGCACGGCCCTTCGGAGGGGCTGCAGGGAGGACGCCTAAGATGCAAGAATAATTGGCCATTCAAACAAAGATGGCAGGACATGGCCTCGGAAAGACCATGCACCCCATAATGGGTGGTACAGAGTAAAAAGAGTGCAAAGCCGTACCCTGTATGCTCAGAAGCTGTAGGGTAATAGGATGCACCCCGTGTTCAATGGTGTCCAACCCCAGCGGGTGCATGAGAAGGAGAGAGTCCACCCTTCCCAAGAAGCTGATGGGGAACGGGCGGCGGCTCTGGGAAAAGGAACTGCAAGAGGCCCCACCCTGGAGGGTGCAGTCTGGAAAATGGAGACTCCCCCAACAATACAAGTCGGCACCATTGTGGGTGAGTGAGAAGACAACAATGGCGCAACGCAGAGTGTGGCCTGAGCATAAAGGACAGGTGGCCTTGGCAAAGTGGTTGCAGCGGCAAGGAAAGGTGCTGCAGCCAGGAGGCCTGTTGGAAGCAGAGGGTCACCGAAAAGACTGGGACTCAGACTGGACCAGTGACTGCAGTGGCTGAAACCCTATTGCCGGGACGAGCAGTCGATGTCTGCAACAAGTGTGAGTACCGGTTGCTATCCCAAACAAGTACCAGCTGTGAAGAACGTAACTCAGGGTGCCCACTCGGCCGTGTACATGAAGGTGGCCAAGTCCAGGGCTACCTGAGTCTGAAGCTGGCCGGGAAAAGTGTTAAAGTGGCTGTGAGAGGAGCCGGTCCCACAGCGCCCCCTCTTCTGGATGGCAGTACTGCGAGCGGCAGGAGAGCTATACACCCTCTGCTATTGACACTGCTCTGGTCCCATGGACTTCGCCCCTATCCCGAGGACATCGCCGCCTTGCCCCATGGACCTTTCCCTTGCTCCAAGAACATTGCCTCTTTGCCCCAAAGGCTTTGCCCTGGCCCACAAGGACTTTGCCCCTTGGAACTTTACCTGTACTCGGCACTTTGGAACAGTGTTGCACAACAGGGACTTGCATCCGCAGAGAGGAGACGAGGAGGAAGGAGCTTGTGGACCCTGAGAAGTGGGTCACCCTTTATGTCTCCATATAGTAACAGTGCCCCTCTGTACCTCCATATAGTAACAGTGCCCCCTCTGTACCTCCATATAGTAACAGTGCCCCCTCTGTATCTCCATATAGTAACAGTGCCCCCTCTGTATCTCCATATAGTAACAGTGCCCCCTCTCTGTGCCTCTGTGTCGCCCAGGGAAAGGGGTACTCGGTCCCGGGCGGTTTTCTATGGGGGAATGTCAATTTGGTGGCCATTGCCCGGTCCCATGCCCTGGGTGCTTTTTAATGGGGAGTATTTACAAGGGAGAATAAAGTCATTTGTGTGATGCCACCTGTGGGTTGCGGTTAATATGGGGGAACCGCCGCTGCTGGATTGATTACTCCTAGGGCTGGTGGTAATGGCAGCTGTGGTGGTAGGCCTCCGCAGGTAGGGCTGAGCCCAGGAGATGTATGATGGAGTAAAAAGGGAGGCCACACCGTGGGTTGTAACGAACAGTCTCTACTCACTCTTGACCCTCTGACGGCTGGTTGAGATCCCTGTATTTCCAGTGCCAGTTGATGACTCGGTTGCTTTGTCCCTGGCACTCTCAGTGTGGTTGGGTCCTGGTAGCGTGGAGCGTTTGGGGCCTGACTGTCCCATTATTGTGGCAGTGTCCTTGTCCGTACGGCGGGCAGTGTGGACCCTGTAGGGCTGGTCTGTGTCCCAAACCCCGATCCTTGCCTTACTGCTGATGCCTCCAGATCTGTGGGTCAGTGAGGTCCATGGAGGTCCCCTCACTGTGCAGGTATTTGCCAGACCGTATGAAACTGTCGTCTGACCTAGGGCCCTGTGCCCCGTCGGTGCACTGGTCAAGCGGTACTCGGGTGTACCTGCCCTGGCGACCACTCTCCTCTCCTCTCAAGCACCTCTCCTCTCTACTATTTCCTACTCTCACTGCCTGTCCCCTCCCACCAGACTGTCTAGTACCTCTGGTCTGGCTCCGTCCTCTAGGTGGCCATCCCCTTGTGTCAGACTAGCCAATTACCACTGGTGTGGAGTGGGAACTGGGATTTTGGTGTGTGTGGGTGTTGCTGGCTCTTGTGTTCCACGTCCCAGGGGGTAGGCCCTGCATGCTGGTGAGGATGCAGTTCCTAGTAGTGCCCTGAGTGGCTCAGGGTTGCTACATTCTCCCTTGGTGAAACACAGCACGTCCTCGGGCTGTAAAGAGAACAAAGTGATTTATTAAACATAGAAAAACATAACTTTCTTCCCGCACAGGGGAGGCTTTACTTTTAACGTTGCATGAACATTTTTCCCTCCATCATCCCACCACATAAAGGTCCTGAACCCAGTACCCTCTAAGGAGGTAGGTAACTGGTCCCTTTGGTGACCAGGTCTGGGCCATCTCTATCCCACCCTTTCCTCCAATCTTCCTCTCCTTGGGGGCGGTATGAATATCCTGATGGCAAGGTTTGCTCTGGGAGGCACACTAGGTGCAACATATGTACACTGCGAGAGTTTGGGTCATTCCCAGTCTAATGACCAAGGGTCCATTTTTATATTAACCTTCAAACATTTATGCAATCATGCAACTTTTCAGCATTTTCTTAAAACAACAAAAACAAATGCTAGAGTAGCCTGGATCATCTACCACAGCATAGATGACCTTGGAAATGGAGGAGTGGGAGGAACAGGGGCTGACTGTTCTTGCAGTTTCTGGACGTCTAAGGCGTACCAGCCCCGTTCTCCATTGCGTCTGGTGTACGTGACCATGTCACCCAGGTGCAAGTCACGGTCTGGATCTCCCTTCTGTAGGTAGTCCAGTACGTCCCTGTGGGACACAAAGATTCCAGCATGCATGCCGGGCTCCTTAATAAAGCCCCAACCTTGTTGATGGTCGAATTTGTCCACAGTACCTTGGTACTGGACCCCGCGGGCCCCCCAGGTGGCTTGGCGCAGGCTCTGCTTCTCTTGTAGATCGCGGGCTTTCACCTGCTTTCTATTGGTTGCCTGCTCCTGCTGCTCCCAAGTCAGCTGCTGGATGGTGGCCTGAGAGGCTTTGTCGACCTCCTCATCTACGACAGCCCTTTGTGCAGCACTAGCCATGCCACACGCCAGCACGAAGCTCAGGCTCCCCGAACAGTCCGCATCTGGACCACCATCAGCGGGTATCTGCTCGGCCTGGTCACCGGTGACTCCTTTGGCGGTCGTCGGGTCTTCCAGGGCTGCATCCTGCAGCTTGGCCTGGTCTAGTCGTTGACCTTGTTCGTACGGCGGGCAGTGTGGACTAGTGATTTGTCGGTCGCGAACGAGCCAACACAAAGATCCGGCTCCCTGCTGTGACTGACAGGAGCTGGATCACCAAAATGAGCCACTAAAATCGCTAAACGGCTCTTTTCGCTGCTGAAACCCCGCCCGCCCCGTCTAATCGGTCCCTTGCAAGTGGGCGGGGTTTAGCCACGGGTGGGCGTGGTTTCAGCGGCGTCACTATAATCTTAAATATGTGTTCACCTGGTGTGAACACATATTTAATAAGCAGCCGAGAACGATCCGAATGAGCCGGCTCTTTTTGGTGAGCGGAGCCATGGGAACCGGATCACCAAAAAGAGCCGGACTGCCCATCACTAGTGTGGACCCTGTAGGGCTGGCCTGTGTCCCGAACCCTGATCCTTGCTTCACTGCTGGTGCCTCCGAATCTGTGGGTCAGTGAGGTCTGTGTACCACTCTCCTGTGCCCCCGGGTCACTGTTACACGACCCAGCTCTCAGGCACCTCTCCTCTCTACAACCTCCTACTCTCACTGACTGTCCCCTCCCACCAGGCTGTCTAGTACCTCTAGTCTGGCTCCGCCCTCTAGGTGGCCATCCCCTTGTGTCCGACTAGCCAATCACCCCTGGTGTGAAGTGGGAACTGGGATTTTGGTGTGTGTGGGTGCTGCTGGTACTGGTGTTCCAGGTACTAGGGGGTAGGCCCTGCATGCTGGTGAGGAGGCTGTTCCTAGTAGTGCCCTGAGTGGCTCAGGGGCGCTACACCTCCATATAGTAACAGTGCCCCCTCTGTGCATCCAAATAGTTACAGTGCCCCTCTGTACCTCCATATAGTAACAGTGCCCCCTCTGTATCTCCATATAGTAACAGTACCCCCTCTGTATCTCCATATAGTAACAGTGCCCCTCTGTATCTCCATATAGTAACAGTGCACCCTCTGTATCTCCATATAGTAACAGTGCCCCTCTGTGCCTCCATATAGTAACAGTACCCCCTCTGTATCTCCATATAGTAACAGTACCCCCTCTGTATCTCCATATAGTAACAGTGCCCCCTCTGTGCCTCCATATAGTAACAGTACCCCCTCTGTATCTCCATATAGTAACAGTACCCCCTCTGTATCTCCATATAGTAACAGTACCCCCTCTGTATCTCCATATAGTAACAGTACCCCCTCTGTATCTCCATATAGTAACAGTGCCCCCTCTGTATCTCCATATAGTAACAGTGCCTCCACTGAGTCTCCATATAGTAACAGTGCCCCCTCTGTGCCTCCATATAGTAACAGTACCCCCTCTGTATCTCCATATAGTAACAGTACCCCCTCTGTATCTCCATATAGTAACAGTACCCCCTCTGTATCTCCATATAGTAACAGTACCCCCTCTGTATCTCCATATAGTAACAGTGCCCCCTCTGTGTCTCCATATAGTAACAGTGCCCCCTCTGTATCTCCATATAGTTATAGTGCCTCCTCTGTGCCTCCATATAGTAAAAGTGCCCCCTCTGTACCTCCATATAGTAACAGTACCCCATCTGTATCTCCATATAGTAACAGTGCCCCCTCTGTGCCTCCATATAGTAACAGTGCCCCCTCTGTATTTCCATATAGTAACAGTGCCCCCTCTGTATCTCCATATAGTAAGAGTGCCTCCTCTGTGTCTCCATATAGTAACAGTGCCCCCTCTGTATCTCCATATAGTAATAGTGCCCCCTCTGTACCTCCATATAGTAACAGTGCCTCCTCTGTATCTCCATATAGTAACAGTGCCTCCTCTGTGCCTCCATATAGTAACAGTGCCCCCTCTGTATCTCCATATAGTAACAGTGCCTCCACTGAGTCTCCATATAGTAACAGTGCCTCCTCTGTATCTCCATATAGTAATAGTGCCCCTCTGTCTCTCCATATAGTAACAGTGCCCCCACTGAGTCTCCATATAGTTACAGTGCCTCCTCTGTACCTCCATATAGTAACAGTGCCCCCTCTGTATCTCCATATAGTAACAGTGCCCCTCTGTATCTCCATATAGTAACAGTGCCCCTCTGTATCTCCATATAGTAACAGTGCCCCCTCTGTATCTCCATATAGTAACAGTGCCTCCTCTGTATCTCCATATAGTAACAGTGCCCCCTCTGTATCTCCATATAGTAACAGTGCCTCCACTGAGTCTCCATATAGTAACAGTGCCTCCTCTGTATCTCCATATAGTAATAGTGCCCCTCTGTCTCTCCATATAGTAACAGTGCCCCCACTGAGTCTCCATATAGTTACAGTGCCTCCTCTGTACCTCCATATAGTAACAGTGCCCCCTCTGTATCTCCATATAGTAACAGTGCCCCTCTGTATCTCCATATAGTAACAGTGCCCCTCTGTATCTCCATATAGTAACAGTACCCCCTCTGTATCTCCATATAGTAACAGTGCACCTTCTGTATCTCCATATAGTAACAGTGCCCCCTCTGTGCCTCCATATAGTAACAGTACCCCCTCTGTATCTCCATATAGTAACAGTACCCCCTCTGTATCTCCATATAGTAACAGTGCCCCCTCTGTGCCTCCATATAGTAACAGTACCCCCTCTGTATCTCCATATAGTAACAGTACCCCCTCTGTATCTCCATATAGTAACAGTACCCCCTCTGTATCTCCATATAGTAACAGTACCCCCTCTGTATCTCCATATAGTAACAGTGCCCCCTCTGTATCTCCATATAGTAACAGTGCCCCCTCTGTATCTCCATATAGTTATAGTGCCTCCTCTGTGCCTCCATATAGTAAAAGTGCCCCCTCTGTACCTCCATATAGTAACAGTACCCCATCTGTATCTCCATATAGTAACAGTGCCCCCTCTGTGCCTCCATATAGTAACAGTGCCCCCTCTGTATTTCCATATAGTAACAGTGCCCCCTCTGTATCTCCATATAGTAAGAGTGCCTCCTCTGTGTCTCCATATAGTAACAGTGCCCCCTCTGTATCTCCATATAGTAACAGTGCCCCCTCTGTACCTCCATATAGTAACAGTGCCTCCTCTGTATCTCCATATAGTAACAGTGCCTCCTCTGTGCCTCCATATAGTAACAGTGCCCCCTCTGTATCTCCATATAGTAACAGTGCCTCCACTGAGTCTCCATATAGTAACAGTGCCTCCTCTGTATCTCCATATAGTAATAGTGCCCCTCTGTCTCTCCATATAGTAACAGTGCCCCCACTGAGTCTCCATATAGTTACAGTGCCTCCTCTGTACCTCCATATAGTAACAGTGCCCCCTCTGTATCTCCATATAGTAACAGTGCCCCTCTGTATCTCCATATAGTAACAGTGCCCCTCTGTATCTCCATATAGTAACAGTGCCCCCTCTGTATCTCCATATAGTAACAGTGCCTCCTCTGTATCTCCATATAGTAACAGTGCCTCCTCTGTACCTCCACATAGTAACAGTGCCCCCTCTGTGCCTCCATATAGTAACAGTGCCTCCTCTGTGCCTCCATATAGTAACAGTGCCCCCTCTGTATCTCCATATAGTAACAGTGCCCCCTCTGTATCTCCATATAGTAACAGTGCCTCCTCTGTATCTCCATATAGTAACAGTGCCTCCTCTGTGCCTCCATATAGTAACAGTGCCCCCTCTGTGTCTCCATATAGTAACAGTGCCCCCTCTGTATCTCCATATAGTAACAGTGCCTCCTTTGTGCCTCCATATAGTAACAGTGCCCCCTCTGTATCTCCATATAGTAACAGTGCCCCCTCTGTATCTCCATATCTCCATATAGTAACAGTGCCCCTCTGTACCTCCATATAGTAACAGTGCCCCTCTGTATCTCCATATAGTAACAGTGCCCCCTCTGTATCTCCATATCTCCATATAGTAACAGTGCCCCCTCTGTACCTCCATATAGTAACAGTGCCCCTCTGTACCTCCATATAGTAACAGTGCCTCCTCTGTGCCTCCATATAGTAACAGTGCCCCCACTGAGTCTCCATATAGTAACAGTGCTTCCTCTGTATCTCCATATAATAACAGTGCCCCCTCTGTATCTCCATATAGTAACAGTGCTTCCTCTGTGCCTCCATATAGTAACAGTGCCCCCTCTGTATCTCTATATAGTAACAGTGCCCCCTCTGTACCTCCACATAGTAACAGTGCCCCTTTGTACCTCCATATAGTAACAGTGCCCCCTCTGTATCTCCATATAGTAACAGTGCCCCCACTGAGTCTCCATATAGTAACAGTGCCTCCTCTGTACCTCCATATAGTAACAGTGCCCCCTCTGTATCTCCATATAGTAACAGTGCCCCTCTGTATCTCCATATAGTAACAGTGCCCCCTCTGTACCTCCATATAGTAACAGTGCCCCCTCTGTATCTCCATATAGTAACAGTGCCTCCTCTGTATCTCCATATAGTAACAGTGCCCCCACTGAGTCTCCATATAGTAACAGTGCCTCCTCTGTACCTCCATATAGTAACAGTGCCCCCTCTGTATCTCCATATAGTAACAGTGCCCCTCTGTATCTCCATATAGTAACAGTGCCCCCTCTGTACCTCCATATAGTAACAGTGCCCCCTCTGTATCTCCATATAGTAACAGTGCCTCCTCTGTATCTCCATATAGTAACAGTGCCCCAACTGAGTCTCCATATAGTAACAGTGCCTCCTCTGTACCTCCATATAGTAACAGTGCCCCCTCTGTATCTCCATATAGTAACAGTGCCCCTCTGTACCTCCATATAGTAACAGTGCCCCCTCTGTATCTCCATATAGTAACAGTGCCCCCTCTGTATCTCCATATAGTAACAGTGCCCCCACTGAGTCTTCATATAGTAACAGTGCCTCCTCTGTACCTCCATATAGTAACAGTGCTCCCTCTGTACCTCCATATAGTAACAGTGCCCCCTCTGTATCTCCATATAGTAACAGTGCCCCTCTGTACCTCCATATAGTAACAGTGCCCCCTCTGTATCTCCATATAGTAACAGTGCCCCCTCTGTATCTCCATATAGTAACAGTGCCCCCCCTCTGTACCTCCATATAGTAACAGTGCCCCCTCTGTATCTCCATATAGTAACAGTGCCTCCTCTGTACCTCCATATAGTAACAGTGCCCCCTCTGTATCTCCATATAGTAACAGTGCCCCTCTGTACCTCCATATAGTAACAGTGCCCCCTCTGTATCTCCAAATAGTAACAGTGCCCCCACTGAGTCTTCATATAGTAACAGTGCCTCCTCTGTACCTCCATATAGTAACAGTGCTCCCTCTGTACCTCCATATAGTAACAGTGCCCCATCTGTATCTCCATATAGTAACAGTGCCCCTCTGTACCTCCATATAGTAACAGTGCCCCCTCTGTATTTCCATATAGTAACAGTGCCCCTCTGTACCTCCATATAGTAACAGTGCCCCTCTGTACCTCCATATAGTAACAGTGCCCCTCTGTACCTCCATATAGTAACAGTGCCCCCTCTGTATCTCCATATAGTAACAGTGCCCCCTCTGTGCCTCCATATAGTAACAGTGCCCCCTCTGTATCTCCATATAGTAACAGTGCCCCCTCTGTATCTCCATATAGTAACAGTGCCCCCACTGAGTCTTCATATAGTAACAGTGCCCCTCTGTATCTCCATATAGTAACAGTGCCCCCTCTGTATCTCCATATAGTAACAGTGCCCCCTCTGTATCTCCATATAGTAACAGTGCCCCTCTGTATCTCCATATAGTAACAGTGCCCCCTCTGTATCTCCATATAGTAACAGTGCCCCCTCTGTATCTCCATATAGTAACAGTGCCCCCTCTGTATCTCCATATAGTAACAGTGCCCCCTCTGTATCTCCATATAGTAACAGTGCCCCTCTGTACCTCCATATAGTAACAGTGCCCCCTCTGTATCTCCATATAGTAACAGTGCCCCCTCTGTATCTCCATATAGTAACAGTGCTCCCTCTGTACCTCCATATAGTAACAGTGCCCCTCTGTACCTCCATATAGTAACAGTGCCCCCTCTGTATCTCCATATAGTAACAGTGCCCCCTCTGTATCTCCATATAGTAACAGTGCCCCCTCTGTATCTCCATATAGTAACAGTGCCCCTCTGTACCTCCATATAGTAACAGTGCACCCTCTGTATCTCCATATAGTAACAGTGCACCCTCTGTATCTCCATATAGTAACAGGGCACCCTCTGTATCTCCATATAGTAACAGTGCCCCTTCTGTATCTCCATATAGTAACAGTGCCCCCTCTGTTTCTCCATATAGTAACAGTGCACCCTCTGTATCTCCATATAGTAACAGTGCCCCTCTGTATCTCCATATAGTAACAGTGCCCCTCTGTATCTCCATATAGTAACAGTGCCCCTTTGTACCTCCATATAGTAACAGTGCCCCCTCTGTATCTCCATATAGTAACAGTGCACCCTCTGTATCTCCATATAGTAACAGTGCCCCCTCTGTATCTCCATATAGTAACAGTGCCCCCTCTGTATCTCCATATAGTAACAGTGCCCCCTCTGTATCTCCATATAGTAACAGTGCCCCGTTTGTGCCTCTGTATAATGCTATTGCCCCTCTGTGTACGATGCTGAAATTGGTTTCTTATTCGGCAATTTAGTTTTTTCAGTTTTTTATGCATTTATCAACAAAAATAACACATCACAATAATAAAATACAATGCACTGATGCCCTAATATAAATACACTCAAAATCAGCTGCAAAAATGATAAAACTGGCAAAAAAAATGGGCATCAAAGTGGGCACCAAAGTATGTTAGTGAAAGGGTTAAATGGCTTTGGGCCACTGATCTAACACCACAATTGCATATCTAGTGATGCCCCTAATCAAACTCAAGTGACTCCAGCCTGGCCCAAACAGGTTCTGGGCATCAGAACTGGCAGCAAAGTGGGCAAAACCCCAGTTTTCTCAGACTTGAATAAGTAACTGGTGTTTTTGAGGGGTTAAATGGCTTTGGGCCACTGATTTTACACCACATTTACATACCTAGTGATGCCACACATCCAATTCAGATCACTGAATGCCCAGAACCTGTTTGGGCCAGGCTGGAGTGATCTGAATTTGATGTGTGCCATCAGTAGGTATGTAAATGTGGTGTGAGATCAGTGGCCCAAAAACATTTAACCCCTCAAAAACACCAGTTACTTATTCAAATCTGTGAAAATTGCCTGTGTGCCCACTTTGATGCCAGTTCTGATGCCCAGAACCCCTTTGGGCCAGGCTGGAGTCACTTGAGTTTGATTAGGGGCATCACTAGATATGCAATTGTGGTGTGAGATCAGTGGCCCAAAGCCATTTAACCCTTTCACTAACATACTTCGGTGCCCACTTTGATGCCCATTTTTTGCCAATTTTATAATTTCCGCAGCTGGTTTTGAGTGTATTTATATTAGGGCATATCAGTGCATTGTATTTTATTATTGTGTTATATTATTTTTGTTGTTAAATGCATAAAAAACTGAAAAAACTAAATTGTCGAATAAGAAACTGGACGAATAAGAAACCAACTTCAGCTTCGTCCTCTGAGTCTGTATTTTGTAAAGGCGCACTTATTGATAGATGAGGCTCGGTGTGTCCTCCAGGCCTCGGTTGCGGTGGATGTGGAGGCTGGAGGTCGCTTGCGGACGTCTTGTATAGTGACGCTGGTATTTCTATGAATCTGATAACAGACCTGTGACCTTTAAGACGTGTAGAGAGACGGGTGACAGTTTTATACGTTTTATTGACGTACTTTACGTTCAGTCGTTACCTTGTGAGTCTAATGTCTTTTTAATGCTCCTCTCGTTTATCCGCTGATAACGATCCCGAGCCCCGGATGCCTACGAACACTCTCGTCTGCCCTCGCCCCTTATGGGAACTCAGTATATTCTTATTGTGTTTGGTCCTGATGAGATCTGTGCGATCCAAGAAACGCGTGTGACATAACAGTGAAGTATAGACCTACATGACATGGTGGATCATGGCCAGAGCGTAGGGGAGAAGGGGGGTGGGTCGGTGGCTAAAATGACTGAGCCGTCCAGATAGAATTTCTGAAGCGCCCACCCATGGGCCCATAACCCAGTTATCTGCATATTTAATTAAGGACTTAAATTTCTCATGATTAAAGTTCAATAAACTCTACGAGCATGCAACCAAAACTCCCGGCCACCACCACCGGGGGGCCACATACAGACACACATAGCGTAAATATCTCCTGGCAGAGTATCACAAAACTACGCTTTCTTTTTCTTTCAGAGCTGCTCATCTTGCACCACTCATCTCGGGATATGTCAAGCCAAGAGGAAAGGTAAGGCAGGAGACATCCATCGTGTGTCTTAGGAGGTCCTTTCACTGGGATTTTGGTGGAATTCGGGTTGCATTCTTGCAATGTTTGGGGGGTAAAAGCTCAGAGAAGTGGGCTGGTCTGTTCGTACATGTTGTAAGGTTATAGATGTGTGTTCTTTGGAGGTTTCCGTTGCTCACACTGCACAGCAATGTCAAAAAAGCCCCGATGACAGTCATGCTCCTGCTCTAATGCCCGAGATTGGAGGAATCTCTGATCCCGGATGTTTAAGCCCCTAGATGCTGTTGATTCATGCTTCTAAGGGGTTTCAAAAAATTTGTTTGACTCCACCATGATCATAGGGTGCCCATACATTTCCATAGCATCCAAGGGCCTAATGATTTTTTAGTATCACGCTGGCAGGCATAACAGACTATGAGTAGAGCAGCGTATTCTGTAGGGAAACAAGTGAGCATGTTCCACTCTAAGACTAAAGTATACAGTCAAAAAGTGAAAAGAGAACTTCAAGTTAAAAAAACATTGCTTTTCCTTTACAAAATGCTTTGAATACATGTGATCACATTTTTTTTAACGACCTTCTGTTCATTCTGGAGCTATGGCAACTTGATAGATGAATGCTGTGTAGGAAGATCGATCTCGTGCAGACTAGCTAGGTCCACCAGGGTCTTCTGTTCCTAGAGAGGTCCACCAGGGTCTTCTCAGGTCTTCTCTTCCTAGACAGGTCCACCAGGGTCTTCTCCGCCTAGATATGTCCACCAGGTTCTTCTGTTCCTAGACAGGTACACCAGGGTCTTCTCTTCCTAGATAAGTCCACCAGGGTCTTCCCTTCCTAGATAGGTCCACCAAGGTCTTTTCCGCCTAGATAGGTCCACCAGGGACTTCTCTTCCTAGATATGTCCACCAGCGTCTTTTCTGCCTAGATAGGTCCACCAGGGTCTTTTCTGCCTAGATAGGTCCACCAGGGTCTTTTCTGTCTAGATAGGTCCACAAGGGTCTTTTCTGTCTAGATAGGTCCACCAGGGTCTTCTCCGCCATTATCTTGCTTGTATCAAGCCATCAGGTTGCTGATCTTCCTCTCCGCTTTTTTCCTTCTATTCTTCTGATCAAGATGTCCTTCTCTAGTGATTTCTATCTTTATATGATGTATAAGTCGTACCTTGGTGATATTTGCTTCGAGTGACTTGTCTGGCTTGACCTCTTCTAAAATTGATTTGTTTGTTTTCATTGCCATCCATGGTATTAACAACATCCTTCTCCAGCACCTCATTTCGAAGTTGTTGATTCTTCTTTTGTCTTGTTTCTTCATCGTCCAGGTTTTGCATCCATATGTGACTACAGAAAATACCAGACTATGTATGAGCCGAGACCAGACTATGTGTGAACAGTGTCTTCAATGTTCCTTTATTTGAGGACCTTCTCCAGTGACTTCATTGTTGATTTGCCCATAGCTTTTTTCTTATTGACTTCTGGTATCTTCACTGCATCTTGAGTGATCATTGATGCAAGGAGGTTGAAATCTTTTCCAACTTCCAGTTCGTCACCGTCCATCTCACATGTGTCCCGGTCATATCTGGCAGTAGTCAGTATCTTTGTCTTCTTTGTATTGAGGAGTCCCATGTTTCAGCTCTCTATCTCTATCTACCAATGTATCAACAACAACTTGTTGTTGATACATTGGTCCTGAGGAAGAGGTTTTACCTCGAAACGCGTAGACCTATGGAATAAAAGAAAAATTTCATCAACATTATACGTCTTCATTTGGCTGATGCGCGGCATTAACCCCTTCTCTATCCTATCTTATATGCTCATCCACGTGGGGCTGCAGCAGACGCCATTATCTCATGCGCACTAGTGGTTGTGACTGTCACAACTGATCCAGGTGAGTGTATAATTCTTCAGTTATACCCCACTGATCTCCTTTGGTGTTACACTATCAGCGCTCCTTACTTTCAGATCTATATATTCTTCGGATTAGAAATAAACACTGATCTTGCCCAATCCTTGGGCCATTTACCAGTTGTCCATATCTGTTGACACAGGCGTGTGATGACACAACTGCAGCTTCAGAAGACTTTATTAGCTATGTTAGAATATTGTCACATTCAGGGACTTTGTTTTTTGGCAGAAACTTTATGGCAGTAGTGACTTCTTCTTTCAAGATGTTTGTGTAACTATCGTTTCCAGTCTCAGTTTCTTCCCGTATCACTGTGTACACTCCGCATACTCTTCTTTCCTTGATGTCTTCTGGCTCAGTTTTTTCCCGTTGGCATCTTCCAACATTCCCACTCTTGGTTGAAACTTTGTTTAACCTTTTGGTGTCTTCCTGATCTTGCCCTTTAGATGTTCATTTTCTATCTCTGTACATATCCTTAGGTAATAAAGTTTTTTATCTGCTCGATTGTTTCTCTTTAGTCTTTTACTGATGTTGTCTGCGTCCTGCTTGTTACCTTTTGATTTTGATATTCGTCTTCAATTGATGTTCTCTAGGATCTCTTCTGGCTGCGGGGGTCTCTTCAGCCTCTTGTTTATTGTCTTTCTGGCTTCTTCAGTAATAATAATCTTTATACTTGTCCAGAATTTGTCAGGATTTCTTTATTTTGTGCAAAGAGATATAAGTTTCTTCCAAAAAAACTTCAGACATGTTGGTCAAATCGAAATTGGAGACGACCTGTTGTCTTGTCCATCTGACCAGCTTCACTCTAATCTTTGCTGTCAAAAGTTCATGATCAGCTCCTGGCCTTCTCTTAGCCATAATGAACGCCGACCTCCATCTTTATGGAACACATATGTAGTCAATCTGATTCTTCTAGGCCCCGTTTGATGATGTCCATGTGTAAAGTCTCCATTTGTGATTTTGGAAGAAGCTGTTCCTGATGGACAGTTGATTTGTCGTACAAAAGTCAATCAAACTTTGTATGTACCCCAAAATGGTACCCACGAAAACATGAATTATCCTGTAAAAAAAAACTTTATACATGTCCATCAATGGAAAATAAAAACAAAAATATGTTTTGTCTTTATTGTGAAAATAATACTAAAAACTTTAGAAACTTGACATCGCTGTAATTATATTGACCTGCTGTATAAAGATGTCATGTTTTTTACAGTTGCTGTGTTTTTCCACTCTCCCAACCCAAATAAACCCTCATCCAAAGAACACATTTTTTTGTACATCTCTTAGACCTGACAACACTGGTGTACTTACAGTGAGAATCCATGTCAGAATGGCTGTCTGGTATTATAATGGTTGTGTTATGAATATAATTCTATTTGGATTCGTTTTAATACTCTAAAGCGAATTCAAATGGATTTTCTAAGTAAATATAACAGCCTCATCAGGTCCAAGTGATCTATTTCATAACGCATGTCATGTGTATTGTGACATTTGCTACTAACAGACCCTCAATGCTTAAAAGGCATGCCGATGGAATAATACAATACTTATTGCTCCCGTCATATGATGTTGAAAAGAAACAGAAACATTTGGGTTATTTAGGTCCAAACTAGGCCAGAATTAAATGGTTAAAAAAATCATTTTGGGGGGGGAATTAGTTATCAAAAACCAAGAACTTTTACCTTTCTTCACCCTAAACAAGCGTTTTATGAAAGTGTATCCTTATCATGTCTGAGCAACTTCTGTAAACCTGTCACAAAAAAAGTTAGAAAAAGTTAGAAAAATTTTGAAAAAGTTTGAAAAAGTTTGAAAAAGTTAGAAAGAGTTTGAAAAAGTTTGAAAAAGTTTGAAAAGTTTGAAAAGTTTGAAATAGTTTGAAAAAGTTTGAAAAAGTTTGAAAAGTTTGAAAAGTTTGAAATAGTTTGAAATAGTTTGAAAAAGTTTGAAAAAGTTTGAAAAGTTTGAAAAGTTTGAAATAGTTTGAAAAAGTTTGAAAAAGTTTGAAAAGTTTGAAAAGTTTGAAAAAGTTTGAAAAAGTTTGAAAAAGTTAGAAAAAGTTAGAAAAAGTTAGAAAAAGTTTGAAAAAGTTTAAAAAAGTTTGAAAAAGTTAGAAAAAGTTTAGGCAAAGGCTGATTCCACAGTGGGGCGGTGATTTTCCTATTCAGCTCTTATGTAAACGTGATAGGTGTTTCATTTCACAAGGTAGGGGACAACAGTTTCCAGCTTTTTGTAATACCTGCTCACGGGGAGGGAAGAGGTGGGACCGTCCTTGGTCCTGTGTATCATAAAAGGAGGGTTCCTGTGCCAGTCCACACCCGCACACTTTATCCCTTATGTAATGGATCTTAGCAATAGCCACTTGAGAATCAATACCTGAGACAATCAGCGCTGATAAGGGAGACTGTATGAGTGAATGACAGGCTGAAGAACGTACAGTCCTGAGAAGGTCAATGATTGCTAACTATAAGTGTATCAGGCGTTAGATCTCCTCCGTCCACACCGCAGCCAGGACCATGGGAAAGATTCTGATATTTTTGGCACTCATTTTTGCCTATCCGTTGATCAGCGCAACCGTTCAAGACAAAGACCCCAAAAGTGAGAGCGGCGGGCACACTTCAGAGACATCGGACGGTCTCCAGATTGTCACCTTCAAATGGCATCATGTTCAAGAACCATATATCATCGCCCTATGGATCCTGGTGGCCAGCTTGGCTAAAATTGGTGAGTGATATTGACCCTCTTTTAAGAACTTTTAAGATTTTTGCACATTGTTGTGATGATTCAGTAGATTCCGTCCCTCTGATAATCCCTACGTGTAAACGATCCTAGTATTTTGCTTTAATCCCAAAAACCGGTCACAGATGACTTTACAGTAGTCGCTTATTGTTAACAGTAAGGTATTTTTGATGCCATTTTTTTTTCCCTCATCGAAAAACACCCAGAGCCGGATTCAGTGGCACATTGTGGGATTTTCCCCGGTGCTTAAATTTGACCAATTGCAGAAATTTTAACTTCCACTGAATATGAATTGTTTCTGCATTTTTGCAGTTTTTTCTTTGGTGGGCTCAGTTTCCACATTTTGCCAAGAAACAGTAAGGGTAAGTTCATACAGTGCGTTTTTGCGCATTTTTCAGGTGCGTTTTTGGCCTCAAAACTGCATGACTTTGCTTCCCCAGCAAAGTCTATGAGTTTTCATTTTTGCTGTCCGCACACAACTTTTTTTTTAAGCTGCGTTTTTGAGCTTAAAAATAAAAATGGACATGTCAATTCTTTCCTGCGTTTTTCTGCGTTCCCCCCCCCATGCAATGCATTGGAAAAACGCAGAGATTAAAAAAAACCGCAGCAGAGCGCAGCCAAAAACGCACCAAATCGAGGCAAAAACGCATGCGTTGTTTGCCGCGTTTTTTTGCCGCGGGTGCGTTTTTAGCGGCCAAAAACGCACAAAAACGCAGCGTCAAAAAAACACAGCTTGTGCACATAGCCTAAGCTGCAATATCACAGTACGAAGAATCATCAAAGGAAAAAACTGCATGAAAAACTGCAGAAAGGCTATGTTCACACAGGGCGTTTTTGCAGAGTTTTTGCAGCATTTTTTTAGCATGGATTTTGCCTTGGTTTTATGCAAATCCATGATCATAAAACACTGTCTTTACAGTCCCAGCAAAGTCCATTGGATTTCTGAAATCTCGTACATACACACATACAAACATACATACATACGCACGCACGCACGCACGCACACACATGCACGCACACACATGCACGCACACACACACATACACACGCACACACACACGCACACACACACGCACACACACACACACACGCGTACAGACACACACACGTACAGACACACACACGCACAGACACACACACACACACACACACACACACACATCACCTCCGGATTTTTCCTGACTGTTTTGTCAACCTCCTTGGTTGTTGCAGCAGTTTTCAAAGAATGAGCATGTCAATTCTTGCAGCGTTTTTGCCATGGTTTTGCACTAAAAATCATCCACAGTATAGAAAAACTGCTGCAAAAAATCCACAAAAAAAAACGCACCAAAACTGCAGATGACTCCGAGGAGACATCCTGCCACAAGATCAAGGCTATGTTCACACAGGGCTTTTTTGGTAAGTTTTTTTTCCTGATCAAAACCTGATATTCTGGCAGGAAATCTCCTTTGAGTCATCTATGTTTTTGGTGCGTTTTTAGTGTTGTTTTTGATGCGTTTTTGGTGCGTTTTTTGCTACAAAATGGGCTGTATCAATGAAAAAATGCAGTAAAAACACTGCAAAGAATTGACACTCATTCTTTGAAATCTGCAGCAAAAACGTAGGTATTTGACAAAACAGTCAGGAAAAAAAACTGCAGGTGTTTGTGTGAGCATGAGAGTTCAGAAATCGCAAATACTTTGCTGGGACTGTAAAAAGCAGCTTTTTATTAGCATGGATTTACATAAAACCAAGGCAAATCTGCAGCTAAAAAACGCAGCAAAAACGTCCCGTGTGAACCTAGCCAAAATCACCCATAGTATAGAAAAAAACACTGCAAAACCACCACAAAAAAAAACGCACCAAAACCGCAGATGACTCTGAGGAGACATCCTGCCACAAGATCAGGTTGTGGTCAGGAAAAACATGCTGCAAAAAACCCCTGTGTGAACATAGCCTAAGGGTATGTGCACACGCTGCAGATTTGGCGCAGAAATTTTCTGCATAAAATCTGCACCTTCTGGCACAAAAAGGCACCAAAAACCGCATGCCTTTTGGTGCATTTTTGTGCCATTGGTTTTTCTAATGAAGTCAATTGCTAGGAGGGCTAAAAAACGCAGGAAAAATGCACCAACAATTGACACTGCAGTTTATTTTCCGCACCAAATCTGCAAGAAAAAATAAGCAAGGTGCGCGCAGCATTTCAGAATTCTTATTGACATTGCGGGCATAACTAATATACCGATTTGTGCCACAATCTGCACCAAAACTGCACCAAAAACACATAAAAAAGCATAAAAAATGCACCGTGCCTAAAAATGCAACAAAAGACAAATCTGTGACAAAAAAGGAAGAATTTGCTTGTCTATTTTCACAGCCTAAAATTTATTGTATCATTTGGATCCAAAATATGTATAAATATAAGTTTTTTGCTATGTGCACACTGAGTTTTTATCTCTTTTTTTATGCGTATTTTAGTGCAGTTTTGTCACAAATATGTAAGGAGATCCTTATACCGGCAAAGACAGTGAGAATCATGAAGTCTCGTGCACATGTTCACAATTTTTTTCTTGCTGATTTTGTTTCAGAAACAATCTGCAGCGTCAAGAGTATTTTTTTCCGTTCATAACATCCTAAAGAATTGACATGTATCATATTTTCTAAGCGTGAGAATACCATGTGGGTTGTGTTCACATTGAGTCTGTTTGATCACTTTTTGACTTGGAAACTCCAAGTTTTTTGAGGATTTTTGAGTTTTTGAGTAGGATGTTCGAGACCTTCCGTTCCAACAATGCAGCAAAAAGAGTCAATGTGAACACACCCTAGACATCTTTTTTTCCCACTGTTATCAATAGGAAGCTTTTTCAAGGAGAGTTATTAATGCGGATTTTGGAACAGAATCTGCTCAGAAATTGATGTAAAAAGCTCTGGACACAAGGCAGAGAGTATCTTCACAAGAACTTTTAACTGCTGCCGATTTTCGGTCAGGATTTTTGGAAAACGGTTGCAAAGTGGAGGAGAGTTAATGTTTTTTATATTTCATTCTCTAGATCAAGGGTCCCCAACCTGTAGCTCTATGAACTTGGTACATTAGCATTACGTCTGGTAAACAGCTATGAAAAGCAGGTCTCTAGATGGTGACTTTTTTGTGTAGACCCACACAGAAGAGCAGATTTGAATTGGTGTAAGGTAGGAACCCCTGGATCTTGGTACACCGCCTCGGTGTGGTGCTTTCTTTGGAAAAGCTCTGGCTGTCATTATACTGGTAATGGGGGCTCTGGGTGTCACCACTGTAAGGGGGAGGAAGCTGAATGTGGCTCACGACCCTCTCTCAGAGCTGAATGTGGCTCGTGACCCTCTCTCAGAGCTGAATGTGGCTTGCGACCTTTTCTCAGAGCCGAATGTGGCTTGCAACCCTCTCACAGAGCTGAATGTGGCTTGTGACCCTCTCTCAGAGCTGAATGTGGCTCTTGACCCTCTCTCAGAGCTGAATGCAGCTTGCGACCCTCTCTCAGAGCTGAATGTGGCTCTCAACCCTCTCTCAGAGCTGGATGTGGTTTGCCTCCCTCTCTCAGAGCTGAATGCAGCTCGCGACCCTCTCTCAGAGCTGGATGTGGCTCACGACCCTCTCTCAGAGCTGAATGTGGCTCGCGACCCTCTCTCAGAGCTGAATGTGGCTCGTGACCCTCTCTCAGAGCTGAATGCGGCTTATGACCCTCTCTCAGAGCTGAATGCGGCTCGTGACCCTCTCTCAGAGCTGAATGTGGCTCACGACCCTCTCTCAGAGCTGAATGTGGCTCGTGACCCTCTCTCAGAGCTGGATGCGGCTTATGACCCTCTCTCAGAGCTGAATGTGGCTCATGACCCTCTCTCAGAGCTGAATGCGGCTCGTGACCCTCTCTCAGAGCTGAATGTGGCTCACGACCCTCTCTCAGAGCTGAATGTGGCTCACGACCCTCTCTCAGAGCTGAATGCGGCTCATGACCCTCTCTCAGAGATGGATGTGGCTCGCGACCCTTTCTCAGAGCTGAATGTGGCTCACGACCCTCTTTCAGAGTTGAATGTGGCTCCCGACCCTCTCTGTGCTGAATGCGGCTTGAGACCCTCTCTCAGAGCTGAATGTGGCTCGCGACTCTCTCTCAGAGCTTATTATGGTTCACGAGCCTCTCTCAGAGCTAGATGTGGCTCGCAACCCTCTCTCAGAGTTGAACGCGGATTGCGACCCTTTGTCAGAGCTGAATGCAGCTTGCGACTCTCTCTCGGAGCTAAATGTGGCTCGTGACCCTCTCTCAGAACTGAATGTGGCTTGCGACCCTCTCTCAGAGCTGAATGTGGCTCGCTACCCTCTCTCAGAGCTGAATGTGACTTAAAACCTTCTCTCAAAGCTGGATGTGGCTTGCAACCCACTCTCTGAGCTGAATGCGGCTTGAGACCCTCTCTCAGAGCTGGATGTGGCTCGGGACCCTCTCTCAGAGCTGAATGTGGCTCGCTACCCTCTCTCAGAGCTGAATGTGGCTTAAAACCTTCTCTCAAAGCTGGATGTGGCTTGCAACCCACTCTCTGAGCTGAATGCGGCTTGAGACCCTCTCTCAGAGCTGGATGTGGCTCGGGACCCTCTCTCAGAGCTGAATGTGGCTTGTGACCCTCTCTCACAGCTGCATGTGGCTTGCAACCCTCTCTCAGAGCTTATTATGGCTCATGACCCTCTCTCAGAGCTGGAGGTGGCTCGCGACCCTCTCTAGGAGCTTATTATGGCTCACGAGCCTCTCACAGAGCTGGATGTGTACCGCCCCGCAGGCTCGGCTGCGACCACTGAGCCGCTCGGATCCGTGCTCGTACTACGGGTGGTGGCTCGAGCCTCTCACAGAAACGGGGGTCACGTCGCTCGGCAAGGGAGTTGGCGCTACACGCGGGGATTTGGGGTGTTTGTGTCGCGGGCGGAGGGGACGTGCTCGCCACACTCGGGTCCGGGGCTTCTGCTGCTGCTGCTCGGTGGCTCGAGCGGTGGGCCGGACCCGGGGACTCGAGCAGTGCTCCTCACCCGTGAGTGAAAAGGGATGGTTTGTTTGGGGAGAGAGTTCGTGACGCCACCCACGGGACGTGGTGATGATGGCACCACCGCTGCTGGTGACGGGGATCCCGGGAGAGATGGTAGGGAGCAGCTAGGATGTTGTCCCCTCCGTGGGTAGGGGTTGGTGATCCCGGGGCCCGGTGGTGATACGGGGAGGCTGGATAGCTGGGGGTGCAAGGTTGCAGGGGCAGTGTGGCGCGGTGCCGGATGGCACTGGTGTACTCACTCAGACAATCAATGACAGAGTCTCTGGTAAACCAAACGGCCGGATGGACGGGTCCCGCAGCCGGCTGCAGTGTTGTTGTGCTCTCCCCGGACGGTGTGATGGTGGCTGTCTTTCCCTGCACCTGTTAGAATGTTCTGACTCCTGTGGTTGCCCACCGGTAGTCGCTGGCCCTTGGATCTCTAGCCTGTGGTGGTGGCTGTATATCCTCTCGGTGTGAACTGTTGCCTTCTGTCGGGTCTTGGTTGTTGGGAAACCCCTGGGGTTGCAGTCACACTCGGATTTGACTATTGTCGGCGGCTCCAAGCCTGGTCGGGGTCCGATACCCCTGCCTGTGTGCTTAGCTTCAGTCCGCTCCCCGGTTCGGTACCGGCGGGCCAACGCCCGACCCCGGTCCTACAGCTCTGCAGAGATTCACTAACTCCTGCAGACGGCCACCACCGTCTGCCAACCTTGCTGTCAGTGCCTGGGCTCCGACCCAGACACTTGCAGTTTCTGACCTCTCACTTTCACCTCCAAACTCTAACTACTGCTTTTTCCCGCCTCCAGGCCTGTGAACTCCTCAGTGGGTGGGGCCAACCGCCTGGCTCCGCCCCACCTGGTGTGGACATCAGACTCTGGAGGGAGGCAACAAGGGTTTTTGGTTGACTGTTGTAACTGTCTAGGGTGGGGGGTGTGTATGTTGTTATGTCTGTGACTACCTGGCTAGTCCAGGGCGTCACATTTGGATTTGAATTGATAGTTCGTGACGCCACCCACGGGTTGTGGTGATTGTAGACACCAACGCTGCGGTAAAGGTGTGGGGGCCCCCGGGAGCGATGTAGTAGCGCAGCTAGGTGTTGAGCCCTCCGTGGGTAGGGGATGTTGGTCCCGGTGTCCGGTGGGCCGAAGCCCGGGTGCAGGGTGTAGTATTGCGGTGCAGCGTGGCGCTGTGCCTGATGGCACTGGTGTACTCACTCTGACACAAGACACTGGAGTCACTGGTAAACCAAACGGAGTGATGAACGGGGCCCGCAGCCGGCTGCAGCTTTTCTCAGGTTAGGTTGGTAATGTCCGCCTTTCTCCTGCACCTCTGTATGTGAATCTTGACTCCTGTGCCTAGGCACCGGTAGTCCGCTCCCCGATGTGTATCTGTTGTAGGAGCCCGTTTGCCCGCTGACGCTGGCCCTTTGGATCTCTGGCCCTTGGCGGTGGCACTTATCCAGAATGGTTGGGCTGTTGCCTTCAATCGGGACTTAGGTGGGAATGAACCCCTGAGGTCCAGACCGCAATCAGTTAATTTGACTATGGTGGTGGCTTCTAGCCTAGTTTGGGGTCTGAGTACCCTGCCTGGTGCTCCAGTATCCAGTTGGCTCCCCGGTTCGGTTCCGGCGGGCCACTACCCTGTCCCGGTCCCTTAAAGTTCCACCGGTCGTCTTCCCGGTCTCCTGCAGGTGGCCACTACCGTCTGCCTCCTTGCCAATGGTGACTGGGCTCCAACCCAGCCACCGGAGTAGTCTTTGGCAGGCCTGAACACAGGTCTGCTTCTGGACACAACCTCCCTCCTTCACTGTCAAAACCACTCTCTCAACTCACTTGAACATGACTACTAGGTTCCCGCCTCCAGGCCTTTGAACTCCTCGGTGAGTGAAGCCAACTGCCTGGCTCCACCCCCCCCTGGTGTGGACATCAAACCTGGAGGGTGGTGACAAGGCTTTTACTTTGACTGCTGTTACCTAACTGGGAAGGGGGGGGTGTAGTGTTGTTGTGTCTACCTGGGACGACCTGGATAGTCCAGGGCGTCACAGATGTGGCTCACGACCCTCTCTCAGAGCTGGATGTGGTGCATGACCCTCTCTCGGAGCTGAGTGTGGCTCGTGACCCTCTCTCAGAGCTGAATGCAGCTTGCGACCCTCTCTCAGAGCTGGATGTGGCTCATGACACTCTCTCGGAGCTGAATGTGGCTCATGACCCTCTCTCGGAGCTGAATGTGGCTCATGACCCTCTCTCGGAGCTGAATGTGGTTCGCGACCCTCTCTCAGAGCTGGATGTGGCTCATGACCCTCTCTCGGAGCTGAATGTGGTTCGCGACCCTCTCTCAGAGCTGAATGTGGCTCGCGATCCTCTCTCAGAGCTGAATGTGGCTCGCGACCCTCTCACAGAGCTGAATGTGGCTCGCGATCCTCTCTCAGAGCTGAATGTGGCTCGCGACCCTCTCACAGAGCTGAATGTGGCTTGTGACCCTCTCACAGAGCTGAAAGGTTGGCGACCTCTGCTCCAGACTATCCGCTGCAGAAAATCCGTAAACCAATCTAGACTAAAATCTGCATGATTCGGTGAGGATTTGCTGCTGCACGTTTTCCACCATAGAAAGTCTCCAATAATAATTCTGCTCCATGCACTCGGGGATGATTCTGCGGTGGGTGCAGATTTATGGGACATATATGTCACTTACAGTAAAGAAATCCTGTTTGTAGACATAGTGGACGCTCCCTTCTTATATTTACAGCTCTGGGTATAAGAAGGTCACCAGTCAAATCTTTTTCTTGGCTTTAGATCTAGGTACATACCGTTATCAGGTCTTTTTTCTCTTAAATAAATAACTGTAATTGTGATCATCTTTCTCTATACTGCGGCCCTGTATTATTTGGTGTTCCTTCCCTGAAACCCATAGAGTCTCTGCTATGCCTTTATTTATACTCTGGCCAACACTGTTCACAATATTAAGTGGTTCAAATAATGATTTTTTAACGAAGACTAAAAAAATAGATAAAGAAAGAGAGTTTTATTAAACGGTGCAAGTCTCTGATAAAATTTTGGACAAAAAAACCTACAAAACTCAGAATATTTATTGTGCATTTCATAATTCCTTTTATTCACACAGTTTTTGAGCCCCTAAAAAAGTGATGAGAAGTGGACGAAAAAACAGCGGTCTTGTAGAGATAGCAGAGTATAAAGCTGACAACTGACAAATTGCTTTCAGTATGACAACTGGGACTCCCACTGATTGTTAGAATGTGGTAATGTTTGCCCATATGTTTCTGACCCAGGAGGAGATGATGACATGGTGTGGTGTGCTTGTCTACAGTCATATGAAAAAGTTTGGGCACCCCTATTAATGGTAACCTTTTTTCTTTATAACAATTTGGGTTTTTGCTATTTCAGTTTCATATATCTAATAACTGATGGCCTGAGTAATATTTCAGGATTGAAATGAGGTTTATTGCACTAACAGAAAATGTGCAATCCGCATTTAAACAATATTTGACCGATGCAAAAGTATGGGCACCCTTATCAATTTCTTGATTTGAACACTCCTAACTACTTTTTACTGACTTACCAAAGCACTAAATTGCTTTTGTAACCTCATTGAGCTTTGAACTTCATAGGCAGGTGCATCCAATCATGAGAAAAGGTATTTAAGGTGGCCACTTGCAAGGTGTTCTATTTGAATCTCCTATAAAGAGTGGCATCATGGGCTCCTCAAAACAACTCTCAAATGATCTGAAAACAAAGATTATTCAACATAGTTGTTCAGGGGAAGGTACAAAAAGTTGTCTCAGAGATTTAAACTGTCAGTTTCCACTGTGAGGAACATAGTAAAGAAATGGAAGAACACAGGTACAGTTCTTGTTAAGCCCAGAAGTGGCAGGTCAAGAAAAATATCAGAAAGGCAGAGAAGAATGGTGAGAACAGTCAAGGACAATCCACAGACCACCTCCAAAGACCTGCAGCTTCATCTTGCTTATATAGGCGTATAGGCGCCGGAGGAGCCCGTTTTGCCCGCAGGCGCTGGCCTTTGGATCTCTAGCCAATGGCGGTGGCTGTATATCCTCACGGTGCGGACGGTTGCGTTCAATCGGGACTTGGTTGTTAGGAAACCCCTGGGGTTCCTGTCACACTCGGATTTGACTATTGACGGCGGCTCCAAGCCTGGTCGGGATCCGATGGCCCTGCCTGGGTGTGCTTAGCTTCACTCCGCTCCCCGGTTCGGTACCTGTGGGCCACCGCCCAGCCCCGGTCCTTACGGCTTTGCAGAGTTCCACCAACTCCTGCAGACGGCCACCACCGTCTGCCAACCTTGCTGTCAGTGCCTGGGCCCCTACCCAGACACTCACAGTACGTGACCTCTCACTTTCACCTCCTAGACTCAGCTGTCTGCTTTCCCGCCTCCAGGCCTGTGAACTCCTCGGTGGGCGGGGCCAACCGCCTGGCTCCGCCCCACCTGGTGTGGACATCAGACTCTGGAGGGAGGCAACAAGGGTTTTTGTCTGACTAATGTAACTGTCTGGGGGTTGGGGGGGGTGTGTGTGTTTTGTCTGTGGCTACCTGGCTAGTCCAGGGTGCCACATTCCCCCTTGGTAAAATGCAGACCGTCCGCGGGCTGCCCGTCCATCACCGGTTTTATTTTTCAAACTGTAAAAGATAAATAACATGGGAAAAACGGTAAAACATGAAACATAAGCATACTTTAGGTCCTCTTAAACGTTACAACACACATAAACATTTTTTTTAATAACGGACGGACGGATGTCTTCCGCTCTCCCACCCAAGCAACCTAGCCCTGATGCTGCCCCTAAGAAGTGGGCAGTACCCCTTTACCCCAGTCCAGGTTCAGACTGCCCGAGCGGGAACGGGTACGGTAACTCTCACCTGACTGTCACTTCAGGGGACCCCACGTCCAAGGGGGAACCCCTGACCCCCAGAGGATCGCCATCGGTTACGGTAGTGGCGGGCCTGGGCCATCACTTTCCTCCAGGCCCATCCCCCAAATCAGCCTCTCCGGAGGCGGCAATGGTATCCATCCCACAACATTATTTACAAGCCCACAAGTTCGTGGGTGGCCTGCAAGTTCTCGGCCAAGTCCATGAGCAGTTTCTCATGTGGGTATGGGGAGTTAACTTAACAAAAGGGGCTACTCCAGTCCCAACGGGGACGGTTCTCTTCTCGGACGGTAATCTGGTGATTTTTCGGTTTGATTAATTTTCATTCAAAGTGCTGAGGGTCCCAACGGGGACAACAGGGTGCATTGGTGGACCGCTGCCTTCACTTCAGGTCTACTTCTTCATAGACCTTCTCTACCTCGACATCCTGGCAGCAAGGTGGGGGAGGGGACTGGGACTGCACCTGGAAACTGCGGCCCTCCCTCACCTTCACATCGAGGGCATACCAGCCCCTCTCCCCGCAGTGTCGAGTGTAGACCACTAGGTCTCCCGGCAGCAGGTCACGGCCCAGGTGGCCCGTCGGCAGATGGGCATGTACATCCCGGCGGGCTACAAACACTTCGGCCTCAAGGCCCGGTTCGTATATAAAGCCGTATCCCCGGTGAGGGTCAAATCTCCTGACCCGTCCCTCGTACACCGGGCTACGTACCCGGAAGGTGGCATTTCGGAGGTGGTCCTTCTCACGGATGGTACGGGCCCTCTGGCGCTCTCTCTCAGCAATTTCCCGGCCCAGCGGGTTCGGCTCCCTGTCCCAGTAAGGGGCGTCTGCATGCCCCCACGCACGGGCCGAGCCCCGCAGGACTTCTTTCTCGCTGCCCACAACTGGCGCCCTTTTTGGAAGGTCCCGTGGTGACGTGGCCTGGGGTGCTGCCTCGCGGCGGCGACCCGGCGCAGCCTCAGCCGAGGTTTGGGGTTTGGGAACAGGGATCGTCACCGGCTGGACCTCCGCCTCCTTCTGATATGGACGGACTTCCGGAGCCGGGACGGTCTTGGGTGCGGCCACTTCCGGTGCCGACGGCTCCTCTTCGCGGATGGGCACCTCCCGCTGGATCTTCCATGGCAGCGGTGCGGGTCGTCTGCGGACATCGCTTGCAGGCTGGCCCTCCAGGGCGGACGGGCGGAGCTCCGCTACCGGTGGTGGGGGTAGCGGGCCTAGTGGCGGGGTAGCAGCAACCGATACGGGTAGCGGGGGAGGCAGCAGGGTGAGCGGGCGCAGACCGGGCCCCTCAGCCGCAGCGACCGGTCCTTCTGGGACACAGGGGCGTGGGTCGCTTACCCGCTCCTCCAACTCTGTCTCCACCTTGCGTCTCCGCACGGCCGCCACCACTTCCGCCATGTCGGCCACCCATCCTTCCAAGAGGAACTGCACTTGGGCCTGCAGGCGGCTGCACATTTGTGCGGTCCGGAACCTCCACCCACGCCGCTGTTCCTGGCGTGGGCTCTGGGGTTTCAGCGGTGCCGGACGGACGGGACATCTTGTGCAGCAGTGTTCCGTATGGCTTGCAGAGTCCTGGCGTCCCTGCTTTTATGGCCTAGGTTACATGAGGCAGGACGCCATCCGTCCCCCTTGGTTCTCTCTAGCACTTCCGCTTGTTGGGGGCGGGGCTTCGCTTTCGCGCCTTCCCTGCTCGGAGAAGACGCTCGAGCGGGAAATCTTCGCGCCAAAGATGGCGGCACTTCAAATTTTTCGGCCGGACGCCGCCGACGGAGACTGCAAGGCGCACCTCTACCGGTAGGTAGACTGGTTCTATCCTGTTCGTGACGCCAAGTTGTCGCGGGCGGCGGGGCGGTGCGCTCGCTAACACTCGGGTCCGGCGCTGCTGCGGCTGCTGCTCGGTGGCTCGAGCGGTGGGCCAGATCCGGGGACTCGAGCGGCGCTCCTCGCCCGTGAGTGAAAAGGGGGTGGTTTGTTTGGGGATTTAGTCCGTGACGCCACACACGGGTTGTGGTGAAGATGGGCACCACCGCTGCTGGTGACGGGGATCCCGGGAACGATGGTAGGGAGCAGCTGGGATGTTGTTTTCCCCCTCCATGGGTAGGAGTTGGTGGTCCCGGGGCCCGGTGGTGTGACGGGGAGGCAGGGTTGGTGAGGTGCAGGGTTGCAGGGACAGCACGGCGCGGTGCCGGATGGCACTGGTGTACTCACTCAGCAACAAATGCACAAAGTCTCCGGTAAACCAAACGGCTGGATGGACGGGTCCCGCAGCCGGCTGCAGTGTCTCTCCCCGGACAGGTGATGGCGGCTGTCTTTCCCTGCACTTTTGTGTACTGTATTGACTCCACTGGCTTCCCAACGGTAGTCCGCTCCCCGGCGTATAGGTGCCGGAGGAGCCCGTTTTGCCCGCAGGCGCTGGCCCTTGGATCTCTAGCCGGTGGCGGTGGCTGTATATGTCGCGGGCGGAGGAGGGGACGCCGCGCTCTCCCACTGCTCGGGTCCGGCTGCCACGGCTGCTGCGGCCTGCCGCTGCTCGGTGGCTCGAGCGATGGGCCGGATCCCGGGGACTCGAGCGGCGCTCCTCGCCCGTGAGTGAAAGGGGATTGGGATTTTGGGATAGTTTATTGTCCGTGACGCCACCCACGGTTGTGGTGATTAAGTGGACACCACCGCTGCTCTGTCTGGGGAGCCCGGGAGTGATGGTGTTGAGCAGCCAGTTGTTGATTTGCCCCTCCGTGGGTAGGGGTCTTGGTGCTCCCGGGGCCCAGTGATGGGGTTGGTATGGTGGACAGGCGGGTCTGGGGCCTGTGGAGGTGCAGGGGCGCAGGGGCAGCGCTGTGCCGCACGGCACGGAGGTACTCACTCAGCCAGTAAACACGACACAGTTCTCGGTAAACAAACGGCTGGTTGGACGGGTCCCTCGGACGGTTCACGGTGCTGATGTTCCCTGCAGTTAGCGGTGACGGTCTCTTCCCTGCACCTATGAAAGTCTCTTTGGTAGCGATGGGTCCCCACCGGTTACCCACTCCTCGGCTTCAAGCTGGGCCGAAGGAGCCCTACTTTGCCCGCAGGCGCTGGCCCTGGGAAACTGGTGCCCTGGCGGTGGCGGTGTCTCCCCTTCACGGTCGGGCTGTTGCCTTCAATCGGGACTTGGTTGTTAGGAGACAGACGTCCCCTTCACTGACGGATTTGGCAAATTATGGCGACTCCTAGCCTTGCCGGGATCCGAAAGGCCCCTGCCCTGGTGCTGACTGTTCTTCGTATACTGCTCCGGTACCGCCGGGTCACCACCCGTCCGCGGTCCTTCCAGCAACCTCCGAGCAGTCCCCCTGCAGACTATCACCACCGTCTGCTGACCTTGCTGTCACTGTCCGGGGCACACACCCGGACCAACTTCAGGCTTTACAAACAGTTTCTTTTCACCTTACTTCAGCTTCTCTCCTAAGCTCCTCTACCACTTCACTTCCTTCTACTTTCACTTCCCTCACTCAACTGCCTGGTTTTCCCGCCTCTAGGGCTGTGAACTCCTCGGTGGGCGGAGCCAACCGCCTGGCCCACCCCCTGGTGTGGACATCAGCCCCTGGAGGAAGGCAACAAGGATTTTGGGATAGCTTGATGTACCTGCAGGGAATGTGGGGTGCATGTGATGTTGTGACCTGTGACCCCTGGCTTGCCCAGGGCATCACATTCCCCCTTAGCAAAACGCAGACCGTCCTCGGGCTGCCCGTCCAACACCGGTTTTATTTTTCTTTTGTTTTTCTGAAAAAGATAGGAAAACGGTAACATATTTACAAGTTATGACATCATCCCACATCGGGAGGCACATTTCTTAAACGGTTTCAAACGGTGTACGGTTACGGTTTCCGCTCTCTCCCACCCAAGCAACCTGGCCCTAATGCTGCCCCTAAAGCCCAGGCAGGACCCCTTGACCCCAGTCCAGCGCAAGTTACCCGAGCGGGATTTGTCCTTCCCCTCCAGAGGGTAGCCACCGGTTCCTGTGGTGGCTGGGCCCCAGCCTGCTCTGCTGTGGGCCCTCCCTCCAACCTGCCTCTCCGGAGGCGGCAATTGCGGAAACGGTAACGGTAACACAACTTATTTACAAGCCACTTAACGTTTGTGGTTGCCCTGCAAGTTCACGGGCTTGTCCATGAGCAGTTCCTCATGCAAAACTTTTCAAACGGTCCCCACGGGGACAACGGTGCCGGCAACGGCCGGTTTCAATCACATGTGAATCAGATGACTTTTCGGTTCCATTTTACTTATCATTATCAGCAGAACTTTCAAAACAAACACACACAGACTTCCTGATCCCCTCTTTAAAGGACAGTCTCCCTGTACCTAAGTGGGGGTCTACCTAGGTTGGGACGGGTGGACCTCCGGGGTCCGGTGTCAGTGGGGCTAGGCAGTGGAGCAGAGGGAACAATCGGTTCCTCCTCCCGGCTATCGTGCGGGGCAGGCGGAGGCATAGGGGAACTGGGCACAGGTTCATCCCTGGGCACTGGCACTGGTTCTGGCTCACGGTTGACCGCTTCCACCACTTCTTCATCCACAGGTTGTGGGAACAGTATCACTGGAAGAATCACCGCGCCGTTCTGTGTAGGCCAGTCTGCTGGGAAGTCACCCATCACAGTGTGGATCACCTCTTTTGCCTTCTCTGCTGGTGGAGGAGCTGGTACTTCAGCCATCGCCCTTAATGCTGGTGGGCACCTTTTCAGATGGTCCCGGGAAACCGTGGCCAAGGTGCCCCCTTGGTCACAACTGATCTGGTAGGCCTTTCCATCTTCCCATCCTGTGGGTTTGATGACATACGAGATTTGTTCCCAGTGATCATCCAGCTTGTGGGTTTTCCTCTTCCGCTTTAACACCACATCTCCAGGCTGGAAAGGGCCCGCAGACGCTTTCTCATTGAAGCGCTGCTCCTGTTGTTCTCGACTCCGACTTAGGTTCTTCTCCACATACTCCTGAATCTGTCGGTACTGCACCCTCCGCCGGGTGTCCCATTCAGCCGTTGAGGGGAGTGTCTCTGGGGCTTCCAGTCCCATTTCTAGGTCCACCGGCAGTCGGCCAGGCCGAGCCCTCATCAGATACGATGGGGTGCACTTCGTCGAGCTAGACGGGATATTGTTGTACATATCGACCAAGTCAGGCAGCTTCTCCGGCCACAGGTTCCGCTCCTCCAACGGCAACGTCTTGAGGAGGCCAAGGACCAGATGGTTCATCTTCTCACACATACCGTTGGTCTGGGCATGGTAAGGGGTGGTCCGGATCTTCTTGCAACTGTACAGCTGACAGAACTCATGGAACACCTTCGCCTCAAAGGCTGGACCTTGGTCGGTAAGCACCTTCTCAGGGTATCCATGGGGTCGACAGAAGTAAGCTTGGAACGCTCTAGCGGCGGTACGGCCGGTTAAGTCCTTGACCGGGACAACCACCATGAACCGGGAGTAATGATCTACTATGGTCAGAGCGTAAGTGTACCCACTTCGGCTGGGGGTGAGCTTTACATGGTCCAAGGCGACCAGCTCCAGCGGTTGGTGTGTAATGATCGGGCGTAGGGGAGCCTTCTGGGTGGCTTCATCCTTCCTCCTCAACGTACAAGGACCACACTCTCAACACCAGGCCTCCACAGACTCCCGCATCCCACTCCAATAGAACCGCTCCCTCAACAGCATCTCCAGCTTCTTCCACCCGAAGTGGCCGGCACCATCATGGTACGCCTGCAGAACAGTGGGTACATCAGCTTGGGGAATAACCAACTGGCGGATTTTCTCATGGGTCTTCGGGTTGATCAGCTCACGGTACAACCTCCCCTGGTGTAGACACAGCTGGGTCCGTTCCTTCCACAAGCGTTGGGCTTCAGCTGGGGCGGCAGGGTCCATCCCAGCAGCGCCTCGCTCCACCAGGGTCTTGACTAGGCGGACAGCGGGCGCCTGATTTTGAGCTTCCTGCCACTCCTGACTGGGCAGCGGATCCAGGTTCACCCGTTGTTGGTGGACATGTACCTTCTCAGTTGGTGGCCGGTGGAATGCAGGCAACTCGATCTCCTCGAGGTCATCATCCTCGCACCCACCTTCTGACAAGTGGGGCATCCGAGAGAGGGCATCAGCATTAATGTTGACACGACCGGCCCTGTATTTGATGGTGAAGTCATAGTTGGCTAGTCTGGCCACCCACCGCTGCTCCAACGCACCCAGCTTGGCCGTGTCCAGGTGAGTCAACGGATTGTTATCCGTGAAAGCGGTGAATTTTGCTGCGGCCAAGTAGTGGCGGAACCACTCGGTGATAGCCCACACCAGTGCCAGGAGCTCGAGCTTGAAGGAGCTGTAGTTCTCAGGGTTCCTTTCAGTCGGCCGGAGTTTTCGACTAGCATAGGCAATCACCTTCTCCTTTCCTTCCTGGACCTGGGACAGGACTGCCCCCAAACCCACATTGCTGGCGTCTGTGTAGAGGATGAATGGGCAGCCGTAGTCAGGGTACGCTAGGACCTCTTCTCCAGTCAAGGCCGCTTTCAGCTGACGGAAGGATTCCTCATGCCTGTCCTCCCACACCAGTGGGGCTCCGATGGGTCTACCACCTTTGGTCTGTCCCATGAGGAGGTCTTGCATGGGAGCAGCCATCTTCGTGTACCCCTTGATGAAGCGCCGGTAGTACCCCACCAGACCCAAAAACTGCCTTATTTCCCTCACGGTGGTTGGTCTTGGCCAGTCCTGGATGGCAGTGATCTTCTCAGGGTCGGGGGCGACACCTTCCGCACTCACCACATGCCCCAGGTACTGCACTCTGGGTTTCAGCAGGTGGCACTTGGAGGGCTTCAACTTCATCCCGTATTTGGCAAGGGACGCGAACACCTCGGCTAGGTGCTCCAGATGGGCTTCATACGTCTGAGAGTACACAATCACATCATCCAGGTATAACAGGACGGTCTCGAAGTTCAGATGTCCCAGACAGCACTCCATCAGTCGTTGGAAGGTTCCAGGGGCATGTCACAGCCCAAACGGCATACTATTGAATTCACAGAGCCCCATTGGGGTGGTGAAGGCGGTTTTCTCCCGGTCTTCCGGGGCCACTGCCACTTGCCAGTACCCACTGGTGAGGTCAAGGGTAGAGAAGTAATTTGCGGTTCTCAGTGCGGCCAAAGACTCTTCAATACGGGGCAGTGGGTAAGCATCTTTATGTGTTATCTGATTGATCTTCCGGTAGTCCACACACATCCGCATGGTACCATCCTTCTTCTTGACCAGTACCAACGGAGCGGCCCAGGGACTACAACTGTCCCGAAAAACCCCTGCCTCCTTCATATTCCTCAACATATCTTTGGCACACTGGTAATGTGCAGGGGGAATAGGCCTGTACCTCTCTTTGATAGGGGGGTGTTCACCGGTGGGGATGTGGTGTTGGACCCCTTTGATCTGCCCAAAGTCTAGTGGATGTTTGCTGAAAACCTGTTCATACTCCCGCACCACCCTGTATACCCCTGCTTTGTGATGTGTAGGGGTATCATCAGTGCCCACGTGTAGCTGTTGGTGCCACTCATTTACCTCCCCTTGAGGCGGGGAAGTGCTCGTAGTAGGTGGGGAGACTGAGGGAATGGCTTCGTGGATGGTGTGGGGATCCAGGGTGAGCAGCTTGGCAATGGTGGCATACCGGGGAAGCCTGACTTCTTCCTCCTCACAGTTCAGCACCCTCACGGGCACTCTCCCCTTCTTTACGTCTACCACCCCTCGGGCGGCCATTACAGTGGGCCAGTGCTCGGAGGGTATGGGCTCCATCATGGCAGGGTAGTCACGCCCCTGAGGCCCTACTGCTGCCCTACACCAAATCATCATCTCACTCCTAGGGGGCACAATCAACGGAGCAACATCCATCACTCTCACTCCACCAATCTCTCCTCCTGTTGAGTTTACATGCTGGCGGTACATCAAGGCTCGGATCTCACGCTGCACAGCTCTCTGTCGGCTCCCCGCCGCCATGGCGGCCAGCTGTTGCAGTAGGGCCAACACATCCCCCATACAGTACTCCATCACATTGGTTCCCAGCACTATCTTCGGGTTATGATCACTGGGTTCATTCATGATCACAATCATACCCTGGTGTTGCAGTTCAGCTTGCCCCACTGTCATAGCCACCTGTTTATACCCCACTTGGGTCAATGGGAGTCCATTAGCAGCAATTAGCGTTATACTAGTATCTGGGGGTGCCAGCTCGTCTATCCCCCAATACCGCTGGTACAATGTGTATGGTATGGTGGTTACCCGTGATCCAGTGTCCAAGAGAGCCATCACTGGTATGCCGTCCACAGCCACGGGGATGATGGGCCGGGCCCCGATATACCGGTCCCGCCAGTCTGGGGGGCCACGGGGTTCTACTCCTGAGGATTGGCCCGGGGCCCCAGGGGTTGCTCGTTTAAGGGGCACTGTCGGAAGTAATGCCCAGGCTTACGGCACTTGTAGCAGGTTGGAGGTCTTCTCCGCGGGTTGTTAGCACTTCTCCGCTGCATCCAGGGGACATCCTCAGGGCTGTCGGCAAGCTGTATCTGTGCTGAAGGCTGAGATCTGGTCAAAGGTTGGAGTGCAGCAAGAATCTTGGCGAGGTCTCCGTCCATGCGACGGACCTGGGCTGCCAGTTCCTCCATCGTGCTGCTTGGGGCGGTAGGTGTTAGAGTGGTTGGTAGGGCAGGGGTCACCACAACGGGGGCCATCTCAATGGGCCACGGGGCTGGCTCCAAGATTTCTGAAGCTGGGGGCTGTAGTGCTTTAATGGCCCGTTCCTTTAACACAGCAAAGTCCACATCAGGGTGTTCTAGGGCCCAGAGCCGGAGTTGTTTGCGATCCTCAGGGGATCTCATCCCCTGCACAAATTGCTCTACTAGCATCTTGTTGCTGTCCGCCTCATTGATAGGATTCACCCGCTTTAGCGTGCGGAGGGCGGTTTCCAGACGTAAAGCATAGTCCCGAATGCTATCCACAGCCCGTTGCCGGCACTGGTAAAACTGCATCCTCAGCTCAGCTTCAGTCCGGGTCTCAAAGGCAGTCTGTAGCTTCTCAAAGATGGTGGCTACAGAGAGCCGGTCCCCCTCGGCCCAGGTCTCCGCCTCCTGCTCAGCCGCACCGGTTAACTGGCCCAGCACTACCGCTGCACGTTGCTTATCGGTCAGGGGGTACAGTTCTAGCAACGGGTTAAGCTTTTTCCGGAAGACCTGTAAAGCATCAGGTTTCCCGTCATACTGCAGTAGCCAGGTAGCTCCGGGCGCATAGGGCAAGGAGAACGGCATCACCTGAGCGAGCGCGGGGGCCGCAGCACCTCCCGCCAGCGCGGCCGGGACCTGGGCAGGCCCATTCCCATCCACGGGTGCCACTGCGGCTGCGACCACCGCTCCTCCAGCGGCTCCGTCGGGCGCAGACATCTTGTTTCCGTCCCCCTTAGCTTCTTTCCGGCCCCTCCTCTATTGGGGCGGGGTTTTGGCCTTCGCGCCTCTGCTACTCGAGAAGACGCTCGAGCGGGAACTTTTCGCACCAAAGATGGCGACTTCTGAAATTTTTCAGCCGGATACCTCCGGCGGTCACAAGGCGCACCTCTACCCAACGGCAGAGCGGTAAGATCCTGTTCGTGACGCCAAGTTGTCGCGGGCGGAGGAGGGGACGCCGAGCTCTCCCACTGCTCGGGTCCGGCTGCCGCGGCTGCTGCGGCCTGCCGCTGCTCGGTGGCTCGAGCGATGGGCCGGATCCCGGGGACTCGAGCGGCGCTCCTCGCCCGTGAGTGAAAGGGGATTGGGATTTTGGGATAGTTTATTGTCCGTGACGCCACCCACGGTTGTGGTGATTAAGTGGACACCACCGCTGCTCTGTCTGGGGAACCCGGGAGTGATGGTGTTGAGCAGCCAGTTGTTGATTTGCCCCTCCGTGGGTAGGGGTCTTGGTGCTCCCGGGGCCCAGTGATGGGGTTGGTATGGTGGACAGGCGGGTCTGGGGCCTGTGGAGGTGCAGGGGCGCAGGGGCAGCGCTGTGCCGCACGGCACGGAGGTACTCACTCAGCCAGTAAACACGACACAGTTCTCGGTAAACAAACGGCTGGTTGGACGGGTCCCTCGGACGGTTCACGGTGCTGATGTTCCCTGCAGATAGCGGTGACGGTCTCTTCCCTGCACCTATGAAAGTCTCTTTGGTAGCGATGGGTCCCCACCGGTTACCCACTCCTCGGCTTCAAGCTGGGCCGAAGGAGCCCTACTTTGCCCGCAGGCGCTGGCCCTGGGAAACTGGTGCCCTGGCGGTGGCGGTGTCTCCCCTTCACGGTCGGGCTGTTGCCTTCAATCGGGACTTGGTTGTTAGGAGACAGACGTCCCCTTCACTGACGGATTTGGCAAATTATGGCGACTCCTAGCCTTGCCGGGATCCGAAAGGCCCCTGCCCTGGTGCTGACTGTTCTTCGTATACTGCTCCGGTACCGCCGGGTCACCACCCGCCCGCGGTCCTTCCAGCAACCTCCGAGCAGTCCCCCTGCGGACTATCACCACCGTCTGCTGACCTTGCTGTCACTGTCCGGGGCACACACCCGGACCAACTTCAGGCTTTACAAACAGTTTCTTTTCACCTTACTTCAGCTTTTCTCCTAAGCTCCTCTGTGACGCCCTGGGTAAGCCAGGGGTCACAGGTCATTACACCACCACACCCTACACCCCAGTTAGGCACATCAGCTAACCACAAAATCCTTGTTGCCTTCCTCCAGAGGCTGATGTTCACACCAGGGGGTGGGCCAGGCGGTTGGCTCCGCCCACCGAGGAGTTCACAGCTCTGGAGGCGGGAAAACCAGGCAGTTTAGCTCAGGGAAGAGCTTGAGAACAGAGTCCAGCTAGGGACGGAAAGGAGTAAACAGGCAGTTGAGTGTTAGAGTTGAAAGTGAAAGGAAGCAAAGTGAAGTGGCAAAGGAGGAAAGAAAAGTGACAGTTGTAAAGCCTGAAGTTGGTCCGGGTGTGTGCCCCGGGCTGAGAGACAGCAAGGTCAGCAGACGGCGGTGAGAGTCCGCAGGGGTGACTGCTCGGGAGTTCCTGGAAGGACCGCGGACGGGTGGTGACCCGGCGGTCTGGAGCAGTGGACAAAGGACAGTCAGCACCAGGGCAGGGGCCTCTCGGACCCCGGCAAGGCTAGGAGTCGCCATAAGTTGCCAAATCCGTCAGTGAAGGGGACGCAGATCCCCCAACAACCAAGTCCCGATTGAAGGCAACAGCTCAACCATTACAGTAGAGACACCGCCACCGCCAGGGCACCAGTTTCTAAGGGCCAGCGCCTGCGGGCAAAGAGTAGAGCTCCTCCGGTCCAGCTTGAAGCCGGGGAGCGGGTTACCGGTGGGGACCCATCGAAACCATCAACAACATTAGGTGCAGGAAAAGGGACATCACCGTCACCTACTGGGGAAGCAAGTGCAGCTGTCCGTGGGAACCGTCTTCCCAGCCGTGTGGTTTACCGAGAAACTGTGTCATCGTCTCAGGCTGAGTGAGTACCACAGTGCCGCAAGGCACAGCGCTGCCCCGCGTCCCTGCGCCCACCAGGCCCTGCATCTCACATTTCATCACCGGGCCCCGGGACCACCAACCCCTACCCACGGAGGGGCAACACAACAACTCGCTGCTATATACCATCACTCCGGGGACCCCCATATAGAGCAGCGGTGGTGAAATCACCACAACCGTGGGTGGCGTCACGGACAATAGACAATATCAAAACACCCAATCCCCTTTCACTCACGGGTGAGGAGCGCCGCTCGAGAACCCCCGGGATCCGGCCCACAGCTCGAGCCACCACTGAGCAGCAGCCGCCGGACCCGAGCAGAGGGGTGAGCGCAGTGCTGACACCCGCCTTCCCGCCCGCGACAACTTGGCGTCACGAACAGGATCCTACCGCTCTGCCGTTTGGTAGAGGTGCGCCTTGTTACCGCCGGAGGTATCCGGCTGAAAAATTTCAGAAGCCGCCATCTTTGGCGCGAAAAGTCCCCGCTCGAGCGTCTTCTCGAGCAGCAGAGGCGCGAAGGCCAAAACCACGCCCCAAAAGGGGAGTGGCGGAAGAGAAGCTAAGGGGGACGCGATGGCGGCTGGCTGCATGTAACCGCAGCTATAAAAGCAGGGACGCCAGGACTCTGCAGACATACCGTTCCTGGAAGAAGTCACCATGTGGATGCCGTCCCGCGACACCGTAGCCCCCGCGCCTGGAACCGCGGCGTGGGTGGAGATCCGGACCGCACAGCTCTACCAACGGCTGCAGGTCAAGATGCAGCTCCTCATGGAGGAGTGGGAGACCGACATGGCGGACGTTATAGCAGCCGTGCGGAGACGCGAGGAGGAAGCGGAGAAAGGGAGGGTGAGTGACCCACGCCCCGATGCCCTGGAAGGGCCGGTCATCGCGGCTGCGGGACCCGGTCCAAGCCCTCTCCCCCCCGCTGCCTCCCTCGCCACCCGTTCCGGAGGCCGTGACCCCGCCATTAGGCCTGCTACCACCGCAACCGGTAGCAATACCCAGCGTCCCCGCTCAGGCGGGCCGACCTGTAGCCGGAGCCCGTAGTCGACCGGAGGTGTTACCGTGGAAGGTCCCGAAGGTTGAACTGGAGGCATCCCCTAAAATGTCCCCCGAGCCGGAGCCAATGACCCGCTCCGAGCCGAAGGCCCAGCAGCGGAAAGCCCCTATGCCCATCCCCCACACCTCGGCTGAGGTAGCGCCGGGTTGTTGCTGTAAGGCAGCGCCCAAGGCCAAGACACCGCGGGACACGCCGCCCAGATTCCTGACAGTGGGCAACGTCCAGAATGTCCCGCGGGGCCCGACCCGTGCGCCGGAGCTCGCAGCAGCGCCATATTGGGATAGGGAGCCGGTACCGTTGGGCCTGGAGATCGGTGAACGGGAGAGAAAGAAGGCCGAGCTGGTGGCCAGAGCCATTAGAGAAAAAGAAAATCTCCGACAAGCAACATTCCGTGTCCGGGGACCGCTGTACGAGGGGCAGGTGAGGCGGTTTGATGTCCGCCGGGGCTACGGGTTCATCTATGAACCGGGCCTGGAGGCCGAAGTGTTTGTAGCCCGGCGGGATGTGAATGCTCACCTGCCTGAAGAACATCCTGGCCGTAACCTAAGGCCGGGCGATATTGTACAGTACACCCGGCACTGTGGAGAGAGAGGGTGGTTTGCCCTGGATGCAAAACTGCGGGGCAGCCAGGAGAGCAGGGTGAGTCCCGCACCCCCTCCCTCGGAAGAAGCTGGAAGTCCGGAGTAAGGGCAGCGGATGCCCGCTGCAGCAGTCCCCCGTTGGGACCACCACTGAGTTTATGTTTGTTGAGAATGATAAGTGAAATGAACCGAAGTTTACCTGATTTACCGTGATTTGCAACCGGCCGGAGCCGGCACCGTTGTCCCCGTGGGGACCGTTTGAAAAGTTTGCATGGGAACTATCCCATGGACAAGCCCGTGAACTTGCAGGGCAACCACAAACGTTAAGTGGCTTGTAAATAAGTTATTTGCGTTACCGTTTCCGCAATGCCGCCTCCGGAGAGGCAGGTTGGAGGGAGGGCTCGCAGCAGAGCCGGCTGGGGCCCAGCCACCACAGGAACCGGTGGCTACCCTCTGGAGGGGAAGGACAGATCCCGCTCGGGTACCGTGTGCTGGACTGTGGGTCAAGGGGTGCTGCCTGGGTTTTAGGGGCAGCATCAGGGCCAGGTTACTTGGGTGGGAGAGAGCGTAAACCGTAACCGTAAACCGTTTGAAACGTTTAAGTAATGTGCCTCCCGTTATGGGAAGAATTATTAAAAATGTACATATGTTACCGTTTTACAATGTTATATTTTACAGAAAAATAAAACCGGTGTTGGACGGGCAGCCCGCGGACGGTCTGCATTTTGCTAAGGGGGAATGTGACACCCTGGGCAAGCCAGGGGTCACAGGTCATTACACCACCACACCCTACACCCCAGTTAGGCACATCAGCTAACCACAAAATCCTTGTTGCCTTCCTCCAGAGGCTGATGTTCACACCAGGGGGTGGGCCAGGCGGTTGGCTCCGCCCACCGAGGAGTTCACAGCTCTGGAGGCGGGAAAACCAGGCAGTTTAGCTCAGGGAAGAGCTTGAGAACAGAGTCCAGCTAGGGACGGAAAGGAGTAAACAGGCAGTTGAGTGTTAGAGTTGAAAGTGAAAGGAAGCAAAGTGAAGTGGCAAAGGAGGAAAGAAAAGTGACAGTTGTAAAGCCTGAAGTTGGTCCGGGTGTGTGCCCCGGGCTGAGAGACAGCAAGGTCAGCAGACGGCGGTGAGAGTCCGCAGGGGTGACTGCTCGGGAGTTCCTGGAAGGACCGCGGACGGGTGGTGACCCGGCGGTCTGGAGCAGTGGACAAAGGATAGTCAGCACCAGGGCAGGGGCCTCTCGGACCCCGGCAAGGCTAGGAGTCGCCATAAGTTGCCAAATCCGTCAGTGAAGGGGACGCAGATCCCCCAACAACCAAGTCCCGATTGAAGGCAACAGCTCAACCATTACAGTAGAGACACCACCACCGCCAGGGCACCAGTTTCTAAGAGCCAGCGCCTGCGGGCAAAGAGTAGAGCTCCTCCGGTCCAGCTTGAAGCCG